>NW_010159654.1:20073-33921 GCF_000695765.1 Mesitornis unicolor
CCGCGAGGGTTTTTTTATTTTTTCATGTGGATGTGATGCAATTTCTTCCAGTGTCAAGGGGCTGCCATAAATTACAGAGAAATTCAGGTAATCCTTGAAGAAAAGTTTTGGGGTTTTCTCCCTTAAAAAGTGCCTTAAAAAAACCTCAGGGGAACATCTGACTGGATGAAAGTTCTGCATATGCACACACACACACTGTCAGTGATGTGCTGCTAAGGGCACATTGACATGTGCTGCCATATTGACATGCATCCAGAGAGGGAATTCTCTTATGATAGGAATAGACTCATCTACAGAGGTATCACTGAGGACAAAATTGGTGTGTTCACTGCTCAGACAGCAGCCATGTGAAGCAGAAGGTAAAGGAACACTTTTCCTGTCCCCACTCAGATGTCTCTGTGTCCAGTGCTGGGCCCTCAGCTCCACAATCAAAATTGGTGTGTTCACTGCTCAGACAGGAGCCATATGAAGCAGAAGGTAGAGGAATGCTTTTCCTGTCCCCACTCAGATGACCCTGTGTCCAGTTCTGGGCCCTCAGCTCCAGAAGGACAGGAACTGCTTGCAAGAGTCCAGCAGGGCCACAAAGATGCTGGAGGGAGTGGAGCATCTCCTGCTGAGGGAGCTGGGGCTCTTGAGCTTGGAGCAGAGGAGCCTGAGGGGTGCCCTCATTCCTGGGGATCCATTGGGAAAGGGCAGTGTCAGGAGGAAGGAGCCAGGCTCTGCTCTGGGATGGCCAATGGCAGGACAAGGGGCAATGGTCCCAAGCTGGAGCACAGGAGGTTCAAGCTGAAGATGAGGAGAAACTTTGTGAGTGTGAGGGTTCTGGAGCATGGCCCAGGCTGCCCAGAGAGGTTGTGGAGTCTCCTTGTGTGGAGACACCCAAAGCCCTGGCCGTGTTCCTGTGTGACTGCTCTGGTGATCCTGCTCTGGCAGGGGTTGCACTGGGGGAGCTCTCCAGGGCCCTTCCAGCTCCTCATATTCTGTGATTCAGTCCTGCAGCATGGCTTAGGCCAGCAATCAGATCTGGGTTCACTGCAAGAAAATGAGCAGAAGGGGTTCTGTACTCAACTGTTCAAAAGAGCTCTGTGCATCACCAGGTCACTATTTTTACATGTTGGGGTGTATCTGTGCCACGTGCACACATTCAGGTCCATGGGGAGAACATTCACACTTTATCTGGTGGATAAAGAAAAAAGATTGAGTAATTTTCTGGAATAATGTTGTATTTGGGAATGGTACCAATGAATCAGTTGACTCTCCACAGAATCCCTTCTAGAAACAAACACTGCAAATGACAAATGCTCCGAATTTCTCAAAAACTTTGGATTTTGATATCCCTGATTTGGACTCGGATCCATCATCTATGAATACACACCCTGCTACGAATACAGGCATAGTACAATTTTATGACTTGTGGTAAGGTTGATAAAAAGATAAATCTGCTTAAATATTTGCCAGAAGGTGCAAAACTTGGGGTGAAAAAAAAAGCATGGAAACAAACTCACCTTTTCTTTCCAGCCCAACTAGCTTTTTGGCAGTGAAGCACCACCAACTACAGCTCATCTATACCAGGTGCCTTCAAATCATTTAAATTTCCTAATAAATACTATTATTAATAAATAATATAATAAAGAGTTTCCCAAAGTCCGCTGGCCTTGATGAGAGTTACCACTAACAGGGAGCAGCCCCTGTCCCCTGCACTGGCTCTGCGTGTCCCCAAATGGCACCAGGGGCACCCCTTTTTTGCCAGGCCCTCTCCTCCCCACGGCCCCGCGCTCGTCCTGCATGTGCAGCCGCCTGGCGTGCTGCAGCGGGGCGCAATTGGCTGGGTAGCTCCACGTACCTAGCAACGCAGATGTCAGACGCCGGCTCTTGCCCAAAGGGAAGGAGGACGAGGACAGTAAACAAAGACCTCGGTGTCCTCCACTTTGCTGTAAGTTTTACTCTCTTCACTTTGAATTATAGTGGCAGTGCTTTGAGCAACTGCATCTGAAGTACTCCAGCAACATCGCACTCTTGTTCCACCACCACTCTGATGACCACCAGTGTAATTCAAAGAGAAAGAGTAAAAACTCACCTCTAGGTATAAAAAAAGAGAGAGAGTTTATTCCCTGCCAGAAGAAGCAATACGACCAGAATTATGGCAGTTTCTACCCTGAATTGTAAAACTAATGCTTTCTGTTAGCCAATGAATAAAACTGTCCTTTTTCAGGAAAACCATCTTTCACACTTATAATATAATCTTTCCACTAGATGCCGAATACACTGGTTTATTAAGTCTGGCATCTTTCTTTTATCACATAAAAGGTAATGGTGGAAAAAAAGGAACGCGTTTTTTTGGCTGCTCACGGAAAACAAGGGAAGGACAAGAATCTTTCCATATTTGCATTGCTAATTAGCAGCGGGCGTACAGATAATACAGTGATCAGTACTGTACACACGTTTTGAGAGATGAGCAAACATTGCACAATATCTGAATATGCAACTGTACCCATTTGTGTAGTTCGTGTTGCATCCAGGCTTTTCCACGGGGCTCCACAAAGGACACGCTGAAAACCCCCGATGGCGGGCTGGGGGGGATGTTGGGGTATGATTTGTTTACCCTGGAAAGGGCAATGCAGGGGCACAGCTTGCTTTTCAATGTCATTTTGGTGTTTCTTCACCCCCAAACAAATTTGCCAGCTGGGTTGACTGAGGAAAAGGAATTTAAGAGCCTCGTCCAAGGTCACCCTAAGGAACGAGCAAGTCAAGCCACTTACTCAAGGGCACTGAGTGCTTCAGTGGCCCCAACCTACCTCCCCTCTTGCTTCAGGTTGTTTGCGCCAACCTCTGCCCCGCTCACAGCCTTCCCACGCAAGCAGCGCAGTGTAAAGATCACAGCAAAGCCGGCGAAGTGCCCTGCACCATCTATCCATCTACTTCATGAGATAAGAATAGTTCCTCAAACCTTTGTTTATGGCAGATGTTTTCCTGGTCTGATGTTTTTTTTTTCCCTAAATGTCAGTGTCTATCCACAAATTATATCTTGATGTACTTCCCCGTGCCTGGCTATATGAATAGCTTTACAAGATGAACACAGCTTGGGAAAACAGCTCAAACCTGAAGAAGGTTGAAGAAGCTGGGATAGTGCGAGACATTATATAGCTTGAAATAAACACCGGCTCATCTCAAAGAGGTCATTTCATTAGGAAAATGCAATAACTCTTGGACAACACTAGCCGCATACCAGGCTTGACAGAGACTTGGCTTCTGCCCGTTCGCAGATGTGGTCTCAACAGCAGCAAGCAAATACCTTCATGCAGCCCTCATCCACAGGTATTCTTCTTTACAGGATCAGTCCATAAAATCAACTTCACAGCGATCTCTTTTCTGTCTAATTCCCAAAGCTTTTCTTACCTGAACATGAAGTGTTTACAGTAAGCAGTATTTTTTCTTAATTTAAACCAGCAAACCCGCTGTTTCTGCCCTGAACAGCTCTCCGTTTGCCTGCCAAGCAATACGCTGAATATCTCCGCAACAGCAAAGCACCTCTTTACAGTTGTGCATGGCATTGTCTACAGAGGTTTGATCTTCAGGTTGACAAGTTCAAATTATCAGGGACTCCTCCTCTCTCTACTCCTCCCTTTCCCTGGCTAAGCCATGGGGCAGGGTGTTACACTGTAGGTCAAACCAACACAAAATCATTTCCATGCAGGCAAAGCTCTTTGAGTACATGACACCGGCTCTGGTGCCACTCGGGTTTAGCTTGATCTTCCACTGAGCTGCCTCTGTTCTTCTGCTCAGCTGGATGCACTCGTCAACATGGCAAGAGCTACACACACACACGGACAAAAGCTCCCCAGCCCTTGTCTGGACCCATGTAGTTGGAAAGTCATATCCCTGAGCACACCCACTCAATCCTCACCCACCAATTTCAGCCAGGTTAGCTAACGCGTGATTTCCCCATAGGAAGATGGTTGCTATCTATTCCTCTTCTTCCCCCGGAGTCTGGCCATAGAGCTGTCTTTGAATCCGAACTTTGACACTTCACTGCATAAATGTTACACTAGAGAGAAAATAACTGAGCTTTGTTGTTGCCAGATCTGCTCGTGCGTTGTCACCTCACACCCACACGTGCAGCAGTTCTGTTTGGAGACAGTCTCCACTGTTTGGAGGCAGTTCACCATACCCCTAAGATCCCAACAACTACAAGTGCAGCACGCAGTGACAAACCCCACCGGCGTGCAGATCTCACCTGCATCCTAAAAGCTCAGTTTACAGCCCCGAGCCTCCTGCTGAGAGCTGGGGATGCTGCGTGTGCCATCGCAGCTCTGGTGGTCAGCTCCAGTCAGCTCCCAGATGCTCATCCTGGTCACATCAATGCCAGGTGATGAGAAGGCTGTACATGAACAGTAATTTATACATCTGCTTAATGTATTTTTTAAAAAGCAAAGGTACTATTAAATACTGTCAGGTCCCAGTATGAAAAGACAGTTTCAATATTTCCTTTTATAAATCTATTTTCTAATTCTAATCAGATTCTTCTTACCAAGACTCTCTGTCTGCTGAGGACAACAGAGGACGACCTGCCATCTGAAGCCATTTCAAATATAGTCACAAACAAATACTTGTATTAATATTAAACATGCAGCAGTTTCAAGAGCATGTATTATTTTTTTTGTATCGAGATCACACTATTCTTTTGAAGAGCCAATAGGGCTTTTGTTTCCAGCTCCTTTTAAACAATCTGGATATTAACTTTCCTACTACCGCAAGCCTCTGAGCAACTTCCAGCAATATTCTCCAGACAGGAGCTTGCATAAAATGTGTCTTACAAAGACCTTGGGCAGACAGCTAAGGAGTTTTACCTTCTGCATATTAGCAGCCCAAGTGCTCGAATGCCACGAAGGGCCCTACAGATCCTACGACTGGTGCTGAAGAGTTCTGTTACTTTATTGGTGGTATGATCATGTGTTGTTCAGAGAAAGAGATAGGTGCTTTGTGTGAGTGAACGTGAGAGGAATGGAGAGCAGCAAACCTGCCCATCCCAGCTCCTCGCTTCCCCCTTGGTGTCTCTGTGGCTGCAGCCCTCCCCCTTATGCAAGTTTCTCCTGGTCCCCAGGAGGATGGTGAGACAGTCATTAGCAATTAGCCCAGGGAGGGAGAGGGTAATTGTACCAATTAGCACTGGAGCACCAGGTGGAGAGACTCAGAGGCCAGTCAAGAGGGGACCAATAAAATGAGTGCCAGGGTCAGTGAGACAGCACCACTTGAGGGGAGGAAAGGGAGATGGACCTGCTGATTGCTTCTATTTGTGCCTTTTGTTTCCACTTTCAGTCTTTTCAAAGCACAGAAAGAGAGAGGAAGGATCAGTCAAATCTGTGGCTTGAGGAGTTCTTACAGGGGCCCAGATACAGCCATCAGTGTCAGCCTTGCCCTCTTCCCCCATGGTTCAGAGCAGCCTCATTCTCTCCTGATCCCCAATGAAGCCTCTGTAGAGAGGCCCAGAATTGCTGTCTAGCCACACTTCGCAATGCTCACCCACATTTTAAGCACTGTAAGGTCCTCACGGGGTCTTGCTCAGAGTATAATACCTTGCCTAGCTCAGGTTTTCCTCCCTGTAGCTCAAGGTTCCTACATAGAAACAACTGTAAATGGAGGGCACCTCTATCCCCTCGTGCCCTGAATTCAAACTGTATTACTCTGACACATGCTCAAGTGACAGAATAACACACCCAATCGCAGCAGATCACGTTATAACAAGGCTGTCGCAAAACACTCATCAAGCTCGTTTTTTGCATTTGTCTCTCTGGGTTTCAGCTCAGTATTTAAATCAGACTCCAGGACATTTGGAAGTGAGGTGGACAGCTCCATGATTTGGGAAGACAGAGCCTGGCAGAGGCCCTCTCTATGAGTTACTTTTCCACTGCTTCACATCCACAATCCAAATTTTTACTCCAAAAGCATACTGTAACTGTACGTGCCTGTACTCCAGCAATGGCCCAAAGCAGCCACATAGAAACCAAACAAAATGATAAAAGCATTGAATCATACAAACTAAAAAAACCCATAATGGCACAGCGACTTACTAAGAATTACTGGGTGATGCTTTATATCAGATCTTGTGGGTCTGTCCCCTCTTCTGCCTGCAGGAACCCAAAGACAGACCTCTGCCCTTCTGCAGACCACAAGCTGTGTGGAGCAGGGCATTGCAGAGGATGTGTCCGATCCTTCCTACTGAAGCCAGTCAACTTTCTACAGAGGAAGACAAAGTTTGATTTAGGAAACGCTGGGACTATGTACACTGCAGTTTTTTTCTACTTACCTAAAGGGAGAACGTGTCCTCCATGGCTGTCACCGAACTAATGCTTCACGTGAACTGCACAGACAGCCCCTGCAGCAGGAAGCAGAACTGAAGGATGACACTGTCAGGCAACCCCTAAAAGGGAAGTTGGACTACCTCTTATTTTCCAACATTTCTCTGTTGGTGAGTGGCAGGGGTTAGTGTTGTTCAAAGGCACCATTTGTTACATAGGGAGCACCAGTAAGAATATCACAGAAACACAGAATATGAGGAGATGGAAGAGACTTGCAAAGCTCCCCCAGTGCAACCCCTGCCACAGCAGGATCACCAGAGCAGTCACACAGGAACACGGCCAGGGCTTTGGGTGTCTCCACACAAGGAGACTCCACAACCTCTCTGGGCAGCCTGGGCCATGCTCCAGAACCCTCACACTCACAAAGTTTCTCCTCATCTTCAGCTTGAGCCTCCTGTGCTCCAGCTTGGGACCATTGCCCCTTGTCCTGGCATTGGCCATCCCAGAGCAGAGCCTGGCTCCTTCCTCCTGACACTGCCCTTTCCCAATGGATCCCCAGGAATGAGGGCACCCCTCAGTCTCCTCTGCTCCAAGCTCAAGAGCCCCAGCTCCCTCAGCCGCTCCTCAGCAGGAGATGCTCCACTCCCTCCAGCATCTCTGTGGCCCTGCTGGACTCTTTCAAGCAGTTCCTGTCCTTCTGGAGCTGAGGGCCCAGCACTGGACACAAGATTGCAGCTGTGGTGTGAGCAGGGCAGAGCAGAGGGGCAGGAGAACCTCTCTGCCCTACAACCACCCCTTCTCATCCAGCCCAGGATGGCGTTGGCCTTCTTGGCTCAAGGGCACATTGCTGGCTCATGGGCATTGCTGCCACCAACACCCCAGGTCCTTTCCAGCCACTCGTCCCCAAACCTGTACCTCAGGGCTTTGGGCTGGCAGGGTGATGAAGGCATTAAAAAAGCAAGATACCTGTACCTAAGAGGTTGTGCCTAGTTTTTGCACGAGACCAAGGCTTGTCTCCACTCACCCAGGCAATCCGTGTACTCGGGCAGTCTGGGCCACCTTTTCTCACAGAAACTGGTCACTCGGCCAAAACCTCACTTTCTGGGGTAGTAGAAACCTTTTGAAAACAAACAAACAAAAAAACCCCCCTTGAGGCTCAGAAAAGACCAGTGAACCATAAAGACCTAGTGAGATAGTCCAGGTCCAAATTAGCAGCAAAATAGCAGAAAACCTTTCAGCTTTTTGCTACCAGTAACAGAATAAAAAAAACAAAACAGGGTGCATTTAAACCCCAGCACCTTTCCACAGTTTAATAGTAAATGGCCTATATTGAATAGCTGGCAACACATGCACTCGCCTTGTTTTCCTTCCTTGTTAAATGTTTCCTGGCATGGTGACAGGTAAAGCATAATACAGCTTGGCAATATGGCTTTTACATGGTGAAACAGCTCCTCCGTGCTACGCTAGAGTACATATTACTGTGACAAGGGGCTTTATTCTGAATTATCTGCACATACTAAAAGCCAGTGGGAAATTGGAGGAGAGTTTAGCGAAAACTACATAAGATTTTGTCACCGCTGAGCGGAAAATTTTGGATGGAAATCACAGAGTGTGGGGCTTAATCACAGCTCCTTCTGGTCGGCACACTATGGAAGGCAGCCCCGGCCATTAAAAATTCACTTGGGAAAGGTGGATGGTTATCCAGAGTTAAACATGTTTCTGTGGCACTGAATTCTTCAGATCGCTTGGGGAAGTAAGTAAGTCATCCACTTTTTAATCTGACAGTGCTTGTTGATGACAACAGCACAGAGAGCTGGATGGAGCACTTACACAAAGCTGGTAGATGAGATGGATGGGGAGGATTTATCCTGTGGCAGGGGATCTGGGTAGGACTAAAGCTGGGTTGGCTTCTAAGCATGGAGATGATCAGGATATGCAATTATATCTTATCTTAGCATGTATGTGAGTGATGGAGAGCAGAAACCCATGCAGGCTTGGCTCTGTGCTGCTCTTCCTTGGAGATGGTCATCCCCAGAGCCACTGTTGCACCCCACAGAGGCAACTTTCACTTGGCAGTGCTCTGAAATTTAGGAGGCGGTTTTGCATTTCAAATTTTTGAGTTATTTTGTATCTGGAAGCGGCCGTTAAACAAAGGTCTTGCTTGCTCTGTGGGCTGGAGATAAAATGCTAAAGACATTATAACTGTTACAAGTTGTTGTTGAGAGAGAAAGATGAAGAACATGACCAAGAGGAGAACAGAGAAATGTCCGAGCCACAGGTTTGTTCTGTTTCTCTCTCATATAATTATTTTCACATTCAAAATTTTCATACTGCCCCCCAGCCTACGAGGGTTATTTTTGCAATGGTCATCACTGGGGTGTTGGATGCTTTTGTTTTCCTTGAAGATTTGGTCTATTTAACATCAAAACGATGAGCTCACCTCATAGTTTCAGATTTTTTAAACTGATTTGGAAAAATTCAGGTGCAGGTCATTTTTTACCATCCCACACTCATCAGAGGCCTCAGACACTGATCCGGTAGGGAGCTTGAAGAGCAAGAGAATGGAAATGTCAGACTGAGCAGGCCCTAAGGTAAAAAGAGAGTTTCTAGAGGTGTACATAATTTCATTAAGTGAGAAGAATCTTCATTGTCTTGGTTATCTCAGCCATCAAAAACTCTCTCAGAAAGACAGAAACCATCTCTCTGGTATCTCTAACCCCAGCATAACCCATAAAACTCTGCAGAGCAGAGGTATGAGAAGCAGTATCAGGAGTGACATTGAGGAAAGAGGTGACCACGGCCTTCGGATGTTGTCCACCATTGTCCACACAGGGCAACCAGGTAAGCTGAAGAACCAGAAGTAAATGCTGGTGAACACTGATGAATAAAAAGAAGAAACATTCTTTGTCCTTACTGTTATGAGAACTTCTAGAGACTCATGGTATATGAGGACACTGCAGAGTAAATGTCACAGTGCCAAAAACGAGGGTCAATGAGGGACCTGCAGATGCTTCTTATGACCTCCAAATGACCAGCACAGTCCTCACCAGTGGCACCTCAGCCCAGCACCCTTCATCTGTGCTCCATGCCACATGAATGGGTACTGACCATACTTTGAAGGCAGGAGATGTATTTCATAAAATAGTCTGTCAGCAGAAGAATTATTTCTGAGGTCCTTGATTAATAATGTAGGACACCAGTGATCTCGGAGAAGTTAAACATCGGCACTGTCGTTGGCTGAGCAGAACAGATGTTGACATCTTTGTTGCTGTTTCTTGGCTGAGGACAGATGTTTGTGAGGTTAGATGGAAAAGGCAAAAGTGTATGGACATACTGGAGTCAGTGGAAAGCATTCGCTGCTTCCTTATACCTACGTGGGGACTCAATCTGTATTCTGGGAAGGCTTTTAGATTATAATTGCTCCATGATTAAGGATGTGCCAGACAAGCAACTCTCTCCTGATACGTGTGTGGAGGTGTCTGAATGTCCTCGCATGGCAGAGAAAACACAAGTGCATTAAGGAAGAGCAATAAATACCATCAACTGCTCTACCGGATTGGATTTTTGAAGGGTGCTCCTGTCGCCAGTGTTAATGGAGTGGCTTAATTTTCCTTGAAATGGTCATAATAAACTCAGGGAAATGTAATTCACAGATGAGGCATGATATCTGCTGTTGAAAAAAAAGCCTGGGTGTTCTTAATGCCTCAAAAAACCCCTGTTCAGCCACAGATCAGCTGTGTAAAATGTGACCTCTCTAATGCTTCCAAGTTCAAAATGATTTGCTGGGTAAGTGTCATTTGAACAAGTTAAAGCTTCGCAGTTTACTAAAGGATGTGTTTTGTATTCTGGTCCAAGCATGACTACACCAGAAAATGTCTTTCCTGCATCATCTGAAATACCAAATGTAAGTCAAAATTTTGCTTCAAACTTCCACAAAGAGCCAAATTCTCTCCACCCACAATAATACACAAACTACACAGTAAATCACCCTTCTGCAAACATTTCATCCACTTTGTACATTCAGCCCAATGTTTAAAGGCTTCTGTAAGTAAATCTCTTATTTCTTTCAGGGAATAAAACTGCCCTGAGCACACAGACGCTTTCACCTTGAGGATCCCATACAGAAAACTATTCTGGGGATGGAAAAGACCACCTCCCAGGTGGTTCTGGGGCTCTGCAGCCTTCAGAGCTGTCCCATCAGCCAGTCCCACTGAGAGAAACACCAAAGCAAGCTTCTTTCTGCAGGAGGAAGACTTGTGCCTGGGGGATGCTCAGGCATGACCAGACGTTTCCCAGGTATAGGAAATTTGCTGAGGTCAGTCTTCATCCGCCTTTCTTCTTTCCAACTTCTACAGCCCCTGGAGAAGTCCCCAGCTTTCTCTGTTCATGCTCTGGGAGCAGAGGTTTGAACCCCACTGGTTACACGGACAGGAGAGCTCAGGTTTTTAAGCATTAACATGATGAAGTGGAGGAGAAGTGGGGCTAGCGAGAAGGTGGGTCACGATTTACTCAAGATCTTGAGGTGAAGGATGGCGTGAACTTTGCAGGAAGCCAGAACAGGTAACTTAATCCATGGCTGTCGTGTGGAGAAATAACCCTGAGCACAAAACAGTCCCCAGACTCCTGTGGCTCCCACACTGAAACCAGTAGGACCATTACAGCAAGGAAGGAGGTTAATAAACAGCTCACTTCCCTGGGCCAGCAGACATGAGGCAGAAAGCAGCCGGAGGGAGCCCAGAGCTGCTCCTAGGCTATTGCCACAAAAAAATCCCCTTGTCCTGCCACTGCAGATACAAGAGAAGTTTGAAGAGGTTCATTGCTTAACGGTCTTTAAGCACTGATTAGCTGATATCAACATTTTATGGGATTAAGCATGTATTACCCAGCCCACGTGCCATCTGGTGCATTATCAGAAATAAAGCACCCCAGCAGAGGTGCTGCCTAAATGCCGGGTGTAGGTGATGTGTGTTATTATATAGGTGTTGCTAAATGATTTTGGAAGGGAAGCATTTGTAAAATTCCAGTCTTAGAAATTATCAGAGAGGGTTTTTTCAAAGTGAATTAATTTCGATGATTGAATATGCTTTTGTGTGTCGCAACTTTGGACCTACAATTATCTTCCAGATGCGCGATATATCACAACTAACAAAACACGGTCCGTCAGACCGCATCATCTACCATTATTTATCTGTGTTTGTGTAACAATTTCATCATTTGATCAAATAATAGCAGATTCCACAATATGTCATTCAAGTATCCCCAGTTTATCTATAATGATTTTCCTCTTGTCAGCTCATTTCTTGAACCTTTGCTGAATCTGGTTTCAATGGTACTATAAACAATCATCATTGCATTGTAAAACTGGAAACTCTCCACTAAAATAGTGTTTTGATCTGGGTTGCCATAGTAATAAGTCTGTGCTCCCCTCTTTGGAGGCCTTGTTATATGAAGTATCTGTGATTTGCTCAGAATGGCCCCAGTTCATCTGTCAAAGTGGGTTTTTCCTTTTTTAAAATAATGATCTAGAAAATCCCACAGTGGCAACAAATATTTTACAACCATAACGAGAAACATTGTATCACTCAAGCTTTGTAAATCTATGCCATTATTGCATTAGAATAAATCACTTTCCTTAGGTATATTACTTAGAAATATGCAATTCTAATTTTAGAGCGTGTATTCAATAGGGGGTATTTATTTTTTATGTAAAGAGAATTATTAACTTTGACTTCAAAAATACATCACATGTCAGATTGTGTTTAGAGGCCCTGCAGCAAAAGGAGAAAAACTGGAATTCTTTCTTATTTCTATCAAAATACCGCAAATATCCAGTCGGTTTCAGATTTAGTTACTCTATTCCGTTCTTAAGTGCTGATTTTTATAATGAGATCAGATATGACCAGGGATTTTACAACTGCACGCTCAGATAAATGATATCCAGATTATACACTTGTAAAAATTAGCAGTCCTGAAGATCCATCAACGACACCACGGAAATAAGTCGCCGTGCGTTATTTTAAATAAAAACGCCCCAGTCGGTTACGGTAATTTAATAGATGAACTATGGTGTTTCCTCCTGCAGGAACGAGAGCAAACAAGCACTACATCAACACGCCAGTGACAGACTCTGCAGAAGGAAGTGAGGATGGAGATCATATTTTACCTAAGACGAATGGTTAAGTTGGTTACTTTATGTAAAGTTGCTACCAGCCACAGGATTTACTTCGTGCAACTCACTGTCAGCTACCGCCTCGTAATACCTGGCAGGGGAATATTAAAATCATCAGTGGGAGAAGGTACGGAAGGTATCCATCTGTATTCAATGAATTCTAATTAAAATGTAATTACCGTACAGTGAGGAATCTGCCAGCCCCAGCCCCCTCCACACACCCCTAACGTTGGTTGACTCTTTGGCAAGCAAGGGGGAACATACGCATATTTCCTTACGTTTTGCCGATGACTTTAGTTCCAAGTAGAGCCAGATCACGGGAAGTCTTCGGAAATAGTTTTATATCATTTTGCCAAGTGGATCCCCAGAAGACGCCGTGGGGGCAGAGGTGCTACACATCTTCTGTTATAATTGACCTGGGCTTTGAGATTTCTCTGTCATGATGTATCCCAGAATGGTGCATGACGGGAAGAAACTTGTTATTCCTCCAGCAGTGCCAAATGGACAAGATCAAGTAGGCCTGGGACTTGAAAAAAAGGAAGAAATATTGACAGATAAGTAACCACGCCAGTAAATGACAGGCAGGCACAGGAAGCTTGATTTCCTTGGGGCTCAGAGGTAATCTATTAACCTTAAAGCATTTCAGTGCAAATTTAGTAGATTTTTTTAAAAAATGCAAAAATGTAAGATGCTTAATTGAAATCATTAGGCCTATTCTTGCTTTCTTTGTCTCCTTGCAAGTTAGCAGTGTGGGAACAAAAGCCCACCCGCGACGAAAAGAGCTAGAAATAGACTAAATTCAATCCAAACTATTTATTCATCGGAGTATCAAAATCGTATCTGTAATGCGGCTTCGGAACATTAAAGGTGTCCTCTGAGAGGCTATCATTTTCCATGCCATTGTGACTGGCATTGAAACACTTGTTTTGCAATTCTTTGGATGGCAGCTCATCAACAGCCAGGGAAATGCTAGAACAAATTGCCATCGATGAAGTGGGCTGGGCTAATTAAGAGCAGAATTTGCCCCTTGAGACTTCTGACTCATTTAGAGAACTCAGATCCTGCCCAGCCCATACCGATGTAGTGCCCCGGGGCCCAGGAGCAGCAGGGTTCTCCCGGGTGCTGTGTACACACGGAGGTGCTCACACATCCTAAACCCAGGGTGAAGTGTGGTCCAGAACAGAAGGAATACAGGTACTCTAGATGTAGGCTCTATTATACAAGATTTCTTGTAACTTGTAACTTCTACTTCGAGATGTTCTCATTTTTCCACTGTTTGCAGCTGGGAGTTTCCTCGCACTGAGAAGCATCCTCTTGGCCAGAAGCAGCTCGACCGCCTTACCTGAAATTCTGTTGACATTGGCCTGAGACTCCAAATTGTTA
>NW_010159655.1:0-11900 GCF_000695765.1 Mesitornis unicolor
GGGGGCGGCGGGTGTGGGGTCGCACGTCACGCTGCCCGCCCCCCTCAGCCGCCATTTTGCTGCTGTGCAACCCCATTGAGGCGTGGAGCTTCTGGGTTGGTGGCGAGGGTTGTTCAGGCTTCGCATCGGCGCTGAGGGCTCTTCCCTGAGGCTGTGATCCTTTCGAGGGTGGGACCCTGCCTGAGGCTTTTGTCCCCTCAGGGGTGGCAGCCGCGTCTGAGGCTGCGGTCCCTCCCGCTATTCTGAATGCTGCAGTTGGTGGAGAACCACACAGCTCCTGGCTTTTATTCTTTGTGGGCTTAAAATGCCGGCAGTTGCAGGGGAAGGCAGGCCAAGAGCCCATAGTTTCGCTCCAGTCATAGTCACAAGGATAATTTAGGTCTTTTTATGTGCCCTTCTGCAATGGTCGTCACAGGAAGGCAAAATCCATCCCAAAGTGCTCAGCTTTAGGTCCATGAAAGACTGTACTGATCTTGAACACCATTTTATCAATCACTGCTATTCACTTATATAAAAAATAAAATGGTTAATGTGTTTTTTTTCAAAGGCCCTGTCCTTTTTTTGCAAGTAGGAGGCCAAGGCCACAAGGAGCTAAGGTGTTTGCTCTGGGTTAGTGGTGGAATTGGGGCAGAAAGCACAAAAGCTCAACCCCGCTGCTTCAGACCTTGCCAAGAATCACATAAAATGTCCACTCATGAGCTTTGGGCTGGTTTTATCTGTATTTTCCTGTCTCTAAAGCACAGATACCAGGTCAGATCTACTCCTTATGCTCCAGTTGCTTTGCACAGTGCTGGCGACCCAGCTGATGTTAAGCCTAATGTAGCTATTTAAGCCAGATTTTTCCCTTGTAGGATGACACATAAGTCTGGGCCCAAAAAAAGAGCCCGCACACCCGAAGTGGGGAGGATACAAGAATTGCAGGAGACAGTGGGACAGATGAGCGCAGAAAGATGTTGGGGGAAAAAAGGCAGAAAATCCCCCCCTTTCCTGTTTTCTGCCAGAGACCTCGGTTTCCAATTTTTTGCAGGCACCAGTGATCCCACAGCATGATGGGCTGGGGGAGTGGGTGCAGCACCTGCTCACTTTGTGGTGATAACATCCAAAACAGTCGTAACTCCTCGCACCACTCTACCATGGCAGCAAGAGGTGGTTTGACGAGTGCAGAGCCCACATAGCTGCTTGACTTTGCATCTGATACTTTACCCTGGCCTGGCTGATCGATAGCAGACTCTGAGTCCTTTTGTTGTTGGTGTGACTCAAAGACTGAAGAGGAAGATGGGACACTCCTTTTTAATGAAAACCCTTGAAGTGGGTGAAATCCCTGCTTGAGCTCTTCAGGACTTTGATGACGACTGTGGGCTTAATAACTGCAGCTTCACAGGACTGAGGTGCCGTGTGAGAAACATTTGGGCACGTGCTAGTGCTGTGGGGAATCCTGGCTGCCCCTGGCTCTCCAAGGATGCCGTGGTGCTTGATTTGATGTGCATCAGATATTCCACTGTGTGGTGCATCCTGTGCTGGAGAGTTTCCATGGTGCATTTCCATGACTCACTGTTCGTGCCAGCTGAATCATCTGTGACACTACTATTTGTTTTCTTGCCATGGTGCAGAAACATCCTATTCTTTCCCCTCTCTGTGGAACAGTAGCAGCAAGTAGTCACCCTTGCAAACCGTAAAGAATAGGCAAAAAGATCCAGGAACCAAGGTTTCAGACGGTGGTGTCCTTTTTGGGTTTTGAATGCTGTTTTGCCTGCTGAATATTAGCTCCAGAGGATTTTGCTGTAACTCTCCTTTTTGCAAACACCCACTTGCTATTAGGCCATACCTACACTCGAGTGTTTTCCAAGTTTGGAACTAGTTAGCGATGCACTTGCCTCTGAGCACGGTTTGTATGTGCACAGTAATGCTTATTTCGTAACCATGGCAGCTCACAGTGACTCATGCTGCCAGAGGCCTGGGCCGGAGTGAGCAGAAGGCTTTTTTATTCCTCTGTAACCAGCTCAGCGCACTGTTGTTTCGCTGGATCTTCTCCTAACCATTGCATAACCCACCCGTCATGTTCACCTTCCCCTGGCTCTGTCCTGAGGACAACCCTGGGACACAGTGCCCTGCTTACCTCTGCTTTCACCCCACCAGGTAGAACTTCACTCTGCCAGGGTTTCCCTCGAAGGCTCTGATCAGAGATGGTTACCCAGAGCAGTTGATGAAGATGCCACTCAGACTGAGCCAACCTGTGGGTTTGTGGTTGATGTGGAGGTGCTGTGAATGTACACCACTAGAAACCAAAGCAGAAGATCACCATGGCTGTGCTGACAGACCTCATCTGAAGCTCACTGTTGCCTTCAAGACTCTTTTGAGGACATAAAAAGCATTTCTAATATACATAGTAGGATCAATTCTTGCCATTACTTATGTATCCACCCATGGTTCCTATAGGGTGAAAACCTGTTGTTCTACCATGCATGAGTGCATCCTCTTGCAACAGGTTGTGTTTATAGTGGAGTTGTGGAGAAAACTAGGATTCACCAGCACTGGATTCCACACAGTGGCTCAATAGTGAGGAAAGAGGTTTCTAATAAAGGCAGCTGTTCCAACAGATTGAGTCTTTGCAGGCTTAGAGGTGATGTGTTTTCCTTCTGTGTGTGTGGCAATTCCTGGCCTCGTGAGCGGCAGGGGGAACTCCATCATGTCAATGTTTCCAGATACAGTAACTCAAAATCCCTGCATTTCCCCTTCAATCAAGACCTGCTGTTGTCTTTTCACCTGGGATGGCTCAATTTTGATTATTCTCTGGGATATCAGTGAAAACAGGACAGAAAATCCTGGATTCGAAACAAGCAAAGAGGAAGGAAAAAAAATAACCATCAACAACAGCAAATTCAGGAGAGTTTAAATTATTCTCATATTGCAAAACAGCAAAGAGGCATCATCCTTTTCTGTATGGTCTTTGAACCTGTTGCCTTGCAAGTGTTTGAGAGATCCCTGTTATTTTGATGTATTTATTGATACGCTTTAGCACTTGAAGAAAGCTTTGCCTCTGGAAGTCTCCCTTGCAGCCACCTTTTGAGTCTATTACTGGAAAGCTGAAAATGTAGGGTAGAGCATGAAGCGCTCGCTGACGTCTAGCAGTGAAACTCCGCTACTGCAGCAGTTCTTGGGGCTGAGAAATGCTGAATAACATTGATTAATACTTTGAGGGCAACAGATCCGTATCCAACAGCCTCAAATCAGCTCGTAGACAGACACACACACGGAACTGAAAAATAAGTAGTGCTCTGAGGAACAAGAGGGAAAGGAAAAAGCTCATAAAGTAATAGAGAAACGTGCTCTGAGGAACAAGAGGCAAATGAAAAGCTCGTAAAATTATAGAGAAATGGGCTTTCTGGAAAAAAAATAAAGGAGAGCGAGAGAGAAAAGACCCTAGGGTAGCGATGAGAAGAGAATATAGATGTGCTTTCTTATTTTGCAGGGGCTGGCTTTACGCATCTCAACCCCACTGGGTAATGGCAGTTTGGCTATTTTGAGCAATCTCCCATCCTCCTACACATTCAGTGGTTCCTGTCAGAACTGGTCAAAATGTTTTAACTGGTTTGTTTTGATTTTGTTGTGTTTTGGTTTGGTTCTTTTTCTGAGAAGAAATGTCTTTTCATGCAAAACAAACATTGTGACAGAAAGGGTAATTTTGGTCAGACTGATTTGCAATGTAAACAAAGAGTCCAATGAGAAATATTGGCATATTTGATTTCATCTTTGCTATGACAAAAACCTGAAGTTTGCCTAACCTTATTTTCTGCAGGAAAGGAGCAAGAAGGACAAAAAGAAAGGAGAGATCTCTTTTCCTCTGACCCAACCTCGAAGTTATTTCTCTCAATTGCAAATTTTTCAGCCAGCTCAGCCATGCAGTATTGTTTTTCTCCGTCCAGTGTTTTTGGGAACCAGGTCCAACAGCTTTGTTTCCAGTTACAGACACATAAGAGCTATTCCCTGACCTCATTATCTGGAGGAAAGGGATGATGTTATTTTCCTGCCATCTTTGGGAGCAGCTCCTTCTAGCCATGGGCAAGATGCATGTGGACAGCCATGCTGCACCCCAACTCACTCTCACATGCTGTGGGTCCCAACAGGAGGCTTCCAAGAAGGCACAGGGGGGAAACCTGAACATCTGCAGCAGTTTGCGTGATGCAAAGGTGAGGTTATGGGTGATGCCATCAAAAGTAGACGGCAGGTGGCACCCATGGATTAGCACAGGGCTCGCTCAGGGTGAGCACAAGCCAGGCTGGGCAATGCCTGCAGAGAGGGCTTAGCTTTATCTCCTTAAAGAGGTAGAAGAGCAGGGAAATGGGCTCTTCTGACTGCATGCAGGGACATTTCTGGTCCTGTGTGGGGTGGCCTGGGGCACTTTGTCATCCAGGGTATTCCCATTCACATTTTGCTAGCCTGGGGATTGGGCTTGGCTTTGGTCAAGGTGTGCCCACAGCAAGCAGGGGTGTTGTACCAGGGAGCAGCAAGGGATGGGGAAGTAAGGGAAACATCATGGCTGGCAGGGAAGGACCAACCCCAGGGTACCTGAGTGAGGAGAGCAGAAGGCAGCTAAGGTCAGCCAAGAGTCCCAAACTTCAGGCATATTCACAGCAACAGGGTGGGCTTAACCCACAGGTCAAGATCAATTCTGGTGAGGGCAACCAGGGTCAGATGCAGCCAGGGGATCTCCAGGCAGATCCCAAATCTCAAAACAGACCCAAGATCAAGCCAGGAAATAAATTTGGATCAGGATTCAGCTCAACAAGGCCCATGGTTAAGTACAAGCATGGCTGGAATTGAGCTAGAGACCAGCATCCCAGGAGCACAGCTCAAACGAGGACTAAGGGGCTCCAAGCTGAGCTTAAATGGGCTCCCAAACCAGGTGGGTGTGGGTGGGAGCCCCAGGTGGGGCTACTCAGGGCCGTCAGTGCCCCCAGCACTTGTCACCCAGCCTGCAGGCAAAGGTTGCTCAAGAGGCAGAAGAGCTTGCACTCTCCCCAAAGCACTGTACATTGTTTCTTTGCACCAAGGAACACCTCAGAGAGCCACATGGTCCCTCACCTCCTCCTCAGGGCTGTATTTGGCCATGCCACCCTGGCTTTCTGCTCTTCCCTCCTGGGCTCGTGGTTCCCAGTCCCAGCTTCTCCTATGTTTCTTCCTACAGGAGCACCCACATAGAGGCATCACTGTGGTTGTGCTCAAGCTCGGTTTTGGGGTGCTGGAGGCAGCCCCGTGACCGGAATGTTGATGATGGCTGTGGTATCATGGCTTCACATCGACCACAGTCCTCTCGCTGCCTCCCCCTGGGTCTGAGCCGCATGCAGCCAACCAGGCAGAAACACCGATACGTTTGACTAAATGCTGATGATTAAAATGAAATTAAGACAATCAGGCCTGGATCATTGAGGAGGGGACAACAGAGGGAACAGTCTGGCCAGGAGTTCATTACCAAGCTGACAAACAACAGCCTGTGGCAGCACAGATCACCCATGATGGCGCACAGGGGAAACTTGCATGTGTCACACGTGCTGGTTATCCCATCGTATGTGACATTTATCTTCAGCATCCCATACAGGTCAGCCTTTGCCAGCTTAATCAAAAATAAAGATATTAGTCGGCCTTTGCAGTATAAGTGATACAATTAGCTCAGCTCAACCATTTTTTCCTAATTTTCCCTTGACCAGCTTCACCGGGGATCCCCACCCACACACCCTCTGCCCATTGCTCCATATAAGCTCCAAGCCAGGGAGTTGCTCTTGGTTTGAGCTGGAGTGGGGGTGAGTTTGTCCTTACATAGGCTCCTGGAGTGGCCTTTCTGGGGTAGGATCTAGGTATCTCTTGTAAGTAGCCCTATCTTCTTGTCGCTCCTGGATGGATCCCCACCACTGGCAAATTCTCTGGTGGGTTGCTGTTGGTGAGGTCCCTGCCTGCGTTGTGGTCACCTTTATCTCTTAGTTCAACTCTCCTCCTGTTCCTCACTAGTTCTTGGGGAAGGCGGTGAGTCTGTTGTCATTCAAAGGCAGTTCTTCTTCTCCATGAGCACCCTTTGGTTTGGGGTCTGGGGAGCTGTCAGTAGCCTCAACCCTTGTGTCTGAGACAGGAGTTATTCCTTGAACTTGACTTTTTTGCCTGAGCAACAAGAAGGAATGTGCTGGTGACTGAAATGGGGGGTTGCACATCCCCTCCTGGCAGGTAGGGTCTTGCTAGTATCCTGCTGTGGGGCAGTGCCAGGTCTGTCTCTTGGTCTGTGCCTCCCACATAGCTGCAAGGGGCCCATTGTGCCCCCTCCCCTGAAGGTGGGAGCTTGGGGTCCCCATCACAGCAAGCGTAGGCTTCCTCAGTGAGATTCCAAGGCATCATCAAGGCAGCTGGGGAGGGCAATTTTCATGATGAAGTTGGTTGCCTCTCTGTGGGACATGGAAAAGGAGGGATGGAGCATGGAGCAGCTGAAAACCTTCCAGAAACTCAGGTGTGATGCACTATCCAGATCCAAAAACCTTCTGCCAAGTGACTGGGGATAGCCAAAGTCCTTGAGTAACCAAAAAAGAATATTTTATAACCCCCAAGAGCTGAATTCAGGGCTGTGGCTGTGTTGGTCAGTGCCATGCCCTGCTAAGGCCTGGAAATGAGCTAAATGGGGACAATCGGAGGTTTCTCATGGAGGCTTTAGGCTGTGAGTGTGGATTTTGAGGGGATATTATTGGGAGGGTTATTTTGGGGATAATGTTTGTGCTTCGGACTTTTTTTACACCTTTGAGAAACAAAAGCTATTGAGGAAGCTGTGGTGGAGAAGGATGGGAAGAGCTTCTGGGTGCAAATGCAAGAAGAAAAGCCATTTCTGAGCAGAAGAATTTTTTTTAATCAATAGGAGAAAATGAACAATGGGGGATAGCAGTTAGTGACCACAGGCTCAGCTGAATATCTCCAGTATCTCACCTACAAAAACCTCGGGGGAACATCAATAGGAGTGGTTTAATTGATGGCAAACATTATGGCTGGTACGGAATTAGAGACGCTCCAGACTGAGCAGGGAAGACTTTTATAGCAGTGAACAGATGAGCATTGTGAAAGATGACTATGATTCTTTCGGCATTTCTGGGTTAGATTGCAGGAAAATTGCAGCAGAAAGCAATTTTGCTTTAATCAACTATATAACAAAGCCCCAACATAGTGAAGAGCAGAAGGCATCAGAAGATAGGAAATTGTCAGCATTGCTGGAGCTGGAAGATAAGATTGTACTCCCTGCAGCTACACTAAAAGAAGATAAATTATCCATAGGGGCAATTCAGAAAGAAAATAATGTACAATTAAAGTTGTTTGAATTATGGTTTTAGAGAAGTAAGGGTGAAGGAAAAAGCCAGTTTCAGTGGAAAGTCTGAAACCTCCTTCCAGTGTGCTTTTAGAAAGCAGAACTAGTTTTGGGGAAAAAAAATCATTATAAACTGGGCTGGGCAACCCCTAAAGAAGAGCAAAGGATGTGTTAAAAGGGACCTTCTAGAGAGGTGCTGAGCCTGGAGGGTGCATGCATGGCAAAGGAACCAGCTCTGCGCTTACCAGGATCAGGAGGCAAGGCTGGGAAAGGCTGAAGAGTGGCAGAAGGGCTGGAAACCTCCTCTCTGGAGGTCCTTGCCAGTAGTCCTGGCTGGTTTGCCTCCCAAAGCCTGGAGCTGGGTGGGTGGTGGAGGATGGCTGTGCTCCAGCTGGGGTGCTAGGAGCAGAGGTGAGTGCTTGTGTAGCTGCAAGCGGGAGCATCTCTTCACTCACCATCTCCTCCACAGGGTCTCCAGGCTCCATCCGTTGTACCCCATGATGCTGCTTGACTTTGTGAATGATTCCCAAACTTCAGATAAACCTCAGTCCTCAGGCCACATGGTCTCCAGAAAAAGCAGATGAGGAAGGTGCAGAGGTATGTGGCTATTTCAGATTTCTGCTGACATCTGCCCTTCTTCAGGCTTGGTTTGAGCACAGAGCAAACAGACCACAGGCTAAAGGTTAAAAAAACCAATGACTGCTAGAGGAGTGTGCTTGCAGGAGCTCAAAGAGCTTTCCTGAAGTATTCCTGATGGGGCTTTGCTTTGCTTGGCAGGCCAGGTAGAACCTGTGGCCCCATCCGCACGTGGGTCCTGCAGTGGGACAAGGTGGTCCGTGCTGCAAACCTCCCCCGAGGCCCATCAAGCTGCCACAAAAGTGCAGGGGAATGAGCAGCTGATCTGCAGTTAGTCATGACAACGTCTTTGCTTGGCTTTGTGAGTGGGAATCTCCTTGTGGGACTGTTCCTGAGCAGGTGGGTAGGATATCTGGGAGAAAGTCAGTGTATCCTGTGCCGCAAGATCTCCTAAAAAGCTGACGGTTCCTCTTGCCGTCCCACCAGCCACCTGTCAAGGGGGCCCAGCTCCAAACAGATGGTGATGGGGAGGACTGTGATGGGGATAATGGTGCAAACGCAGCATCTTGTGCGTGATGCATTTGACACATTGCCATGGGACAGCTGCGATTTATAAGCCTGAAGCATCAGCTGCAGACAAGCTTTGTGGTGACTTCTGCAGTTGCTGTGCTCCCTTCTTTGCTAGCAGCTGCCTCAGAGGAAGAGGAGAATGAGGAGGAGGAGGATGATGATGGTGCTGAGATGGAGGAGCTGCTTTGGGAAGGGCTTTTCTTGGAAAAAAAGCTGTGTTCTGTGTAGCACAGGGTGGGCTCCAAAAATGTGTGGGAGAGTCTGGAAATGTGGTGTGCTAGTGCTCAGCTTCCTGAAATGAGCTGCTCGAGAAGCAGCAACATGGGAGTTATTCCCTCTCATGGCTTCATTTTCCTTTGGATCGTCTGTTTCTCACCGCTGTAGTAATTCCTTCTCCCCCATGACCTCTTGGGACAGCTATGGCATGGATCATGGCTAGGCTGGAGCAGCCTATGGACAGCCGGGATGTGCTGCAAAGCCAGTTCCAAGCCCAAGCTGGTAGGAACCAAACCACCCCTTAGGCTTCAGCCTCCCTTCAGATTTAGGTAAAGTTTGCTAATGCATTCCTGGGGAGAAGAGGGACAGCCAGCAATGTGATCAGCACTTGGTTTCCTTACGAAATTGGGTTTAAAAGGGATATTTGGCATATCTAACAGCAAGGACACTAATGGCATTGTGGTCCCTTTACTTTGGGGATGCTGCTGTGCTGGAGAGGTTTTAGGTGGAGTGATGGGGATGCTAGGCAGGAGAGGTCTGGGCTGTGTATCCATCTGCAGGCTGACAGCAGGCTCTGCCTTAGGAGCAGATGGTGAGCGATGACCGGCTGGTGGAGGCTGCCAAGCAAGCCCTGCCGGGTCCTGTGTGGTCACTGGTGGGCATCTCCCAAGCAGCAGTCAAGGTCCAAAGAGTTTTGGGATATAATGCAGCCTCAAGATCCCCCCTGGTTACATCAAGCCAGCCCCATGGCTGATTAAAGTTATATTTGGGGGGAGAATAGCAAAAAGCTTTGCATTGGCTCAGTCACGCTCTGCTATATGGTTGGGCCCACTTCCCATACTTTGTAATCATAAATAGAACTGTTGAGTCAACCATGAAGGGTTTGTATGAAGAATCTGCACAGCTTTTAGGTAAACATGGTCTTTGCGCACATACAAATCGTGACCAGCATTTGCATCTTACCTCATTTGTAAGCGGCTCGAGTACCTCATGGTTTGTTCTTCACCGCTGCGAGCTCTTTTGAAGTTGTGCATGGCTGAGCTGTGGTGTCACCACGATCCTTGGGACGTGGTGATCCTGTCCTGCAGTGCTGCAGCTCTGCTTTGGCACTGCTCAGGTATTTTTTTCTGCTTGATTGCCCCTGTGTGTGCTCTCGAGGTTGGCTGTGCTGTTGCTGCTGTGCTGCCTACGTGGAGTTTGCTTGTTGTTGCAATGTGATTGAGTTTATTGAACAAAACACCACAAGGAAAGGCTTTAGAGATAAAACTTTTTTTTCCCAAATCATGAATTGTTGAAAGCCATAGTGAATGTAATCTTGCAGAGGTGTTACTAGGGGAAAAGAAAAGCCTTGTGACTTTTCTCTGATAAGAAAACACCTTACCCGTATTTACAGATAGCTGGCATGCACTGAACTGAATTAATTTCCTGGGAGATCAAAATGCAGTGCATGCTTTGTAACTGAACCAGAAAACCCTGTGCTCCTGCCTGCTTTTCTGTGAACAGGCAATTTGTCTGGTGTGGTCGGGACACAGAGCCCACAAGGCGGTGATGATGGGTACAGGGACACAGGGTAAATGTGCTTTCTAGGGATGATGGCAGTGTTTGGAAAGCTGTGTCTGGTTGTTGTCATCAGAAAGCAATGAAAGTTGTGGGGGTTAATGGGAGCGTCCATCAAGTAAGGGGGGAAATGCATGGATGTGATGAAGGAGGACAGGCCCTGGCTATACTGCTGTGAGGATGGCTCTGGGACAGCAGAGGATGCTGCAGGGATCATTGAATCATTAAGGTTAGAGGAGACCTCTAAGACTGAGTCCAACCGTCAACCCCAAACCACCATGCCCGCTAAACCCTGTCCCTGAGTGCCACATCCACATGTTTTTTGAACCCCTCCCGGGATGGTGACTGCACCACTTCCCTGGACAGCCATCCTGGATGGATGAAGGCTATGGTGATGCCTGGAGGTGAGCAGAGAGGAGCGATGCCTTTGTGGAGGAAGCAGTTCTCATATTTCTCAGTTTTGGGGAAAAACCCCTTTTTTTCTGGAATGTGGATGTGGAAATGAAGGCAGGGGGGAAAGAACAAAAAGCATCATTTTCCATGTCTGGGGGAGAGGAAGTCCTCTCCAAGGGCCTGGTGCACAGCTGGCCCTGAGAGCTGGCTCCTTTGTGCATCCAAGGCAATGCAGCAGAAACTGAAAGGATCCTTTTCAGGTTTGCCCCTGCAAACAGGACAGCTTCACCATCCTGCTACCGACAGCCTCTGCGTGACAATAAGTGCCCTCAGTTGGCAGAGCTCTGCTGACATGGGCTTTTGTAAGCATTTTTCAGGGGGTGGCAGACCCCAGTGTCATGGGGTGGCAGACCCCAGTGTCATGGGGTAGCCCTGTGCTTGTCCTCCCTCCCACCCCTTCCCTTGTACTGGGGCTTCCCAGTGTGAATTTGGGTTGCTGAGCCCACTAAATTGTGAACTTTTCAAATAAAAGTCAGCCAGATTGGTTCATCTGCAGTTGTGGGAGCACACAGAATCACAGAATCACAGAACGTTAGGGATTGGAAGGGACCTCAAAAGATCATCCAGTCCAATCCCCCTGCCGGA
The DNA here is from genome assembly GCF_000695765.1 of Mesitornis unicolor. NCBI lineage: Eukaryota > Metazoa > Chordata > Aves > Mesitornithiformes > Mesitornithidae > Mesitornis > Mesitornis unicolor. The sequence continues at coordinate 11,288 of NW_010159655.1, forward strand.
GCAGGAACACCCAGATGAGGTTGCACAGGAAGGCGTCCAGGCGGGTTTTGAATGTCTGCAGAGAAGGAGACTCCACAACCTCTGTGGGCAGCCTGTTCCAGTGCTCTGTCACCCTCACTGAGAAGAAGTTTCTTCTCAAATTTAAGCACCAGCACTGGCAACCCAGACCTCTGGCACCTTCAGCTATCACCATTCTGGGTCCCACCAGGAGTTTAGGACAGATAAAGCCCACTTGAATTTATGGGGGAACCATTTGGGGTATCTGGTCTGAACAGAAGGACAAACCAAGGCTGAAAGCCCCCGTTTTGAGCATCGTGTGGTGGTGGGGAGCTGCTGGGTCTGTGCCTGTGAGGGAGAGTGGAAAGCACAGACCTAAAACATCTGCACTCGGGTGGTGGTGAGTGTCTCACGCTGTCCCCAGCCAGACCCTGCGTCTCTGGGATGGCCACATCCAAAGCCCTTCAGCTCTTTTCCTCCTGAGTGAGCAGGAGTGAGCAGATGCAGCCTCATCAAAAAAGAAAAAAGGCTCGGGAACCCCAGGTTAGCACTGTGCTGTGCGTCTGCTCTGGCTCTTGGTTCAAAGCAGCCTCAAAAACCCATTCCTTCTTTTCCA
>NW_010159655.1:11931-13953 GCF_000695765.1 Mesitornis unicolor
TTCACTTTTTTGCTGTCCTGATCTTCCTTGTGCTCGTTTGAGGTGGCGGTGAGAGGAACTAAGGATTTTCCGTACGTCCAAGGGTCCTGCAGTGGAGCAGCCACTCACCCGTAGAGATAACGCAGTTACTGTCACGTGCATCCAGCTGATGTTTGGCTCCAAAATGGATGATCTCGGCAGCTGGATGATGCATGGAGCTGACCTACACACCTCCTTGTTGGGAGGCTCCAGATTTGCCCCGGCACCTCCATCCCTCCTCCCTGGCTGTCTCTCCTCTCCTTGATCAAATTCTGGCTGCGCATGAAGTTAAACTTGCAAATTGCAGCCCTTTTCTTTGCTTTTCTGGATTTTCTTTTTTGTCAGCTTCATTATTACGCACATTTCTTACGCGCATACCTTGGGTACTGCAGGGTTTGAGGAAGGAAAATCAGCCAGAAATAATCATTTGGCATGGAGAAACATCTATTTAAATTCCTTCTTGAAAGCCCTTTCATTGTTAATTATGAGCAGGCTTGCAAGCAGCATGGGTTTTAATTTTTAAGCTAGTTTTGATGTTGAAAAATCTGCCTTTGTTTCCAAGCTCCTTAGTTTTTACTTTTTTGTGTGTGCGTGTGTGTTTGTGTTTAAGAAAGCTCCTGGTGCTCAGATGCTCATTTTGTATCTTCAAAGCCTACCAGGAACGGAGTTGCGCTCGCAGTTAAGATATCAAAGCAGCGACACTGCTTTTATCATGTGAAGTGCTGGGAGAAGGCACAAAGTGATGGAGCTGCGACGGTGTGAAGCCCTGCACTGGGCAGTACTGTAAGTTTGTGTCTTTTTTTTTGAGGGGGAGCAGGGTGAGGGAGTGGGAATTGTGAAACCCTTGAGTTCTGCCTGTGGCAGCTGGGTCAAGATGTGCAGCGTTATTACCAGCTCCATTGCTGCAAAATTCTTCCTTGCCCTGCAAGAAGCAACGAAAAAAAGACGACTCAAATGGTTTTAAATTTAGCACATTTCAGGTTATTTTTATTTGCCTTTTAATTTTAAGCTCTCCAGGTTGGGTTGTTCCAGCTTTCCTCTGTAATCAAAAGGGTGAGGAGCTTCCTTTGCTCAGGAACAATGAAAGAGCCAAACCTCCCACACAGGAACCTGGTTTCGGAGGACAAACTGTGGCCACTGGAGCCTTGGGAACACTGCTGGAGAGAGCTCCTGCCATTGATAAATCAGGTTAAAAACTGCTACTGCTCTTGGGGAAACATCTGTTGTGCATGCATGTGCTGCTAAAAATTGCCCTTGCAAAGAGCCCATTTCCCTCCCCATGCCCTGCTCTTCCTCCTCCTCTTCCTCCTTTCCTGCCTCAGTCCTGACGCTGCTGCATCCCCCCCCCCCCGTTCCTGCTGGGGAGCAGTGCTGGGCGCCCAAGGCTGTATCAAAAGAGACACTGTGTGCTGGAGCATGGGAGGAAGCTCAGGCACCCAAAAGTGACCCAATGGGTTGGGGGAGCAGTGGTGCCGGCCCCCTGGAGCCCAGCTGGGCTGCATCCCTCGAGAAGCAAACTCCGAAAGGTGGCAAGAGGGGTTTTTCAAGCAAACCACGGTCCCTCCGTGTGGTTGAGGCAGGAAGGCTGCTCTGATGCCTCATGCGTTGGAGGTCTTGCCCTTTGAAATGGGGTACACTCATGGGTGTCCCCTTCCAGCACTGCGGCCCTCAACTATTTGGGGGTTCCCTGCTCTGGCTCCCAGCAGCATCTGTGCACCCAGTGCCCCTGCTTTGAGGGCTCCAAAGCCCCACCTCTGTGCATCCCAGTTCCCTGGGTCTGGATCTCAGCTTTGAGGGCTTCATGCCCCGGCTCTTTGCACCCCAACATCCCCTGGATTGGTGTGTTCTGGTCCCTCAGCTCCGTGCAGCCCAATGCCCAGGACCCCTGTGCATCCCAATCTCCTGGCTCCATGAGTCCCCAGGCCCAGTGTGCACCCCCTGGCTTGGTGTTCCCTAACTCATGACTCTCCACCCCAATCCCCCAGCTCCATGCTCCCCAACCCC
>NW_010159656.1:0-524 GCF_000695765.1 Mesitornis unicolor
CGACGGCGGCGGGGGCGGGGCGGGGGCAGGGAGCGAGTGTGGTGTCGCCGTCGCAGGCCACCCCCACCTGCGGGTCTCCCCGCCTTCTCTGCGAGGTGTTCAGGCCGTTATTTTTTGGGGGATGTGGGGGGGGGGTAGGCTCTGTCCCAAGGGGTTTAGGCGCTCCAAAAGCAGGGGATTTGGGATCCCTGGGGCCTGGGGGATTTGTGGGAAACCCATCCTTGGTGGGGGGGTGATGTACTTTGGAGCAACGGGGCCATCACGGACCTTGAGGTGACCCCATGTCCTGGTTTGGTGGGACAGAATTGTAGTCAGTTTTCTGTCGAGGAAAACTGCGGTTTTGTAAGTACTACAACACTCGATTTTCATGGGAACGAAATGATAAAACTTTTCTTATAAGTTTGAGCTAATATTGTTATGCAGGTTGCCGTGGTGCTCAAGGTCTTCAAGGTCTTGAGATAAACAGATGCAGAGGCGGAGGGGGGAGCAGAAACCCAGAGGAGTCAACCCCAAGGTGACCCCAG
>NW_010159657.1:0-29481 GCF_000695765.1 Mesitornis unicolor
CCAACTCCTGAGATTCTGTGATTCTGTAAAGAAAGGAAATATCTCTGTGGACATGAAACAGTGCCTGAAAGTCCGGAGCTAACTGTGGTTCTGGAGGTTCTCTTCCATTCCCAGTGAGGTATTGTTGAGATGTCCCAGGCAATAGCCCTTGCCACACAATCAGGATCTCTGGTAAAGCTTCATGATATTCTCATCATGAAGCTTTTTCCACACCTGCTTCTCCAGGCCAAAGTCATGATTAGTGTAGAAAATCAGACGTTTCCAGTCTTTGTCATAGTAGTGATCCGAGTACTTCTCGTGATCCTTCGTGATATAGCCGTAGGCACTCACCTGGGAGAGACAGAGAGCTCACTGGGGAGAGGTACTGAGGACGGAGGAAGCTCAGTGAAACACAGGACATAGCTCCCAAATGAGGAGGGAGCACAGGACAGGGATGTCAGTCAGGGCTTCTCCAAGTGACCCTCCATGGGGGTCCAGAAGGACCAGACTGTGAGGACTGGCTCCAGAGAGCCTGCTCTCCTCTCATGGCCTCCCAGGGACGTAGTTCTCAGGCCACAGCCAGCTTCACAACCTCTATGTGAAGTATTTTGGGAATGTTTCCTCTTGTCTTCAATCTGCTCCTTCACAGCTGACAAGAACCCATATACTCTCAAGACAAGTGTTAGGCAGGGTTGAAGCCACTCCTGCTCTGCCCAGTTATCCTATCCCCCCTTCCAGACAGTGCTGTGTACAAGAATCATCGTACCCTTACCCGGTCACAGAGATGAAGGGCAGTCAGCAGCAGGAAGGCCCCGGTTGTGGGCCTGTACAACCGCCAGTAAGGCTTTTCCAGAGTTTTAGATTTTAAAAACCTGCAGCAGGAGAGATGAAAGCACAGAGCAGTTGCTGGGTGTCATGGTTCAAGCTGGGCACACCTCATCCCCCTGTGACCTGTGTAGCATCTTCCCTCCTTGCAGCCCTGATTGGGGCCATATGGGGCATTTCAGACAAGCCACAAGTAACCCCATACGTGTGTACGATTGCGTGCTCAGTAAAGCAGCCCAGAATGCTGCATCACCTCCACTGCACCCTAAGCCCAGCTCTATGAAAGTGGCAGGTCTTGAAGCAGTGGAGATAAAGAGGGGCTGGATTAAAGGATCTTGAATGTTAAAGTCCACTCTTAAATCTGTCCTTTGCCTTGCAATGCAGAAGGAGCTTTGAAGCTCCCTGGTATATCCTGCTCCCCATCCACATTTAAGAGTGAGACGAGACATAGGAAAGGTGCAGAGGAGGGTCACAAAACCTGCTAGGAGCTGCAGTGTTTTATGGCAGCAGTTGCTAGGAAGGTAGGAATTCACACCAGGAAAAAAAATAGCATTTGAGCCCTCTTGGCCTTGGAAAGGACCCAAGTCAGAGGGGAGGTGGCAGAACAAGCAGGGAGGTGTAAGCCATCTGGCACTGCATTTGCCTTTTCTAAGAGGTGGCATAACTCAGCTCTCAAGGAGACTGAAGGGTAAACGCAGCCAAAGGAGGGGTCAACAGGAGCTCTCCCTACATCTCTGGGTCACATGTGGCCCACGATTGGCAGATCTTACAGTGACAGTGTCCAGCAGCTTGTGAAAAAGATTAGAGAGGCAAAGAGCAGCAGCCAGAACAGGCAAATGGGATACTGAAGTGCCTATTTTTGTGCTTGAGGGAGTCAAGAAGGGATCTTGGGAAAGAAGAGTTGTTACAGAGCCTTCCTCCAAGGTGGTAAGCAATGGGTAACATAAGAGATTGGTCCCGAACCAGATCAACTATTCTGGCACTTCAGCAACACTCTGACCATATCTTAAGCTGCCATTTGCCCAGGAGCTCTTTTGGACGCAGAAAGTCAATCTACCAGATGGCTGCCTCTCCAGCTCACAGATGCTGGATGTCTACAACCACTAACATCCCACTGCAGCACCACAGAGAATTTTAACTCACTGCCCACTGATGAAGCTTACCCCAGATCTGCTGGTCTGGCTAAACTGCAGTTACAACGGAGTGAGCTGAGAGGAGAGAGCCCAGAGACAGAGATGGCACTGGCCAGAAAAAATAAGCCTGTTAGAGCACATAGGCCCTAGCTCACCTGTTTTTCATGTATCTGAGGAAATCGGGGTGAACAACCAGGTATCTGTTCATCGTGAAATCTTCAGCGAATCTCTCCCGGGGTCTCTGCCTAAGGACAGGAATGGGGAAACTCAGGGTAAGTCCTGTATTTCATCACAGCTGGAAAGCATCAGCTTCAAGAGAAGAACCACAAAAAAAGTTGTTATTCTACAACACTTCCCAGAATACGACAAAACCTCCATAACCTGTGTGCATTGCAGAGGAAGAGATCAGGGAGGAGTGGTAACAACAGGAGACAGGAATATCAAAAGCATGTGTGTGTATAGATAAGAACTGGTGAAACCAGGCCTTCATCCATGAGTAGGACACCAGGTACAGACACCAGAGCAGACATGAGCATGTGGTCATGCCAGAGGACCACAAAGCTTTCTCCAAGATCTGGCCACACATCATTGAAATCAGCTGCTTCTGAAAAGGAGATGTATTGGTTACAGCAGTGCTCAGAGATGGGGGGGGAAATAAGATATTTCTCCAGACAAATCTGCCAGGCGAGGGAGGCTTTAACCTGGCTTTACCCTGGCCTGCACCTCAGCAGGGCTGAGCACTGTGGAGAGAAAGAGGGCACAGCAGAGAGCTCCAAACCAAGGGTGTAGGGGTAGGGCCAGTTTGTTTTACCCGTAGTGGTTCAAGAATCCTTTCCTGATGTCCTTGTTCAGCAAAAGAGCCTTCAGCCACTCATAGTCTCTAGCTCCCTCCAGGAAATGAATGTATCTGACATGCTAAAAGAAAAAGTGAGCATTAATGAATAGCACAAGAGACATATCCTTTAAAAACAAAAAGCGAGCAGGCATCTAGGCTCACTGAGTTTCTTGAATATGCATCTTTGGTCTGCAGATTTTAACCAACCCACAGAAGCAGAATGGAGACAACATCTGGTGTGCAGCTACTTCTACATGCCAAAAGGCTAGGGTAGGACTGACGGAGCTCACCACTGTGAATATTTGCTATGAGCCAAGCCAATGCTGGTTTCCTCACTAAAGGCAATGCTAAAGCATTAGCTCAGTCCCTTTGCTCCTCATGCACGGTAAGATCAGAACTGAAGGCCACAGACTAACAGCATCCCATCAAAGCAGTGCATGCATATAGCATAGACCTGACTTACTTTTCCCTGTGGGATGTTCCTGAACCCTCTGTGTCCCAAGACCTGGAGAGAGGAAACCAGGGAGTAGGCAGTGAATCCATAAAAGGAGGTTTTTGTTCCCACATCTTTTTCATAACCTTTTATTACAGCCCCGCTCACCCTGGCCAAGGAAATCAAACAGAGGAGCAGGGTTAGCAGATGACCATTGAAAATACTCACATCCATGTTTATAACAGGAAAAGACAGCATTGGTCTGGAGGAAGGGAGGATTAGGCCCATTTTGAGCTACACCTCTCTTGATCTGCAGGAGAGCTCCTGCTTTGGAGATGGCTTTTTACAGCTCATCTGTGAACCCAGGCCCTTCCTGTGTGTTTAGGAACTTTCTGATTCCTTTTTGGTTTTTCATCTCCTCCTGCCATCAGTCATTTTGTGACCTGGGAGTCAGTGCAATAGTAGAAGAGGTGAAGTTATCCAGCTGTAATTATCTGCTAGCCAGAATATGCCAGCTGTGTATCTTTTTTTAGAAGGAAGCCTGCCTTACCGGAAGACATAGTCGTGGGAGTCAATCTCCTGGCCCATCCCAGAGTTATTCAGTATTCCTCCATTCCCCACGACAGCACAGCTGATGCATGTTGGCACACTGTTATTGCTGCTGGCCAGGAGCAGCTGCTGGTGGGGATTCAGGGGCAGCAGGGTCATGACCTCCTTCACCACTGTGAAGCAAACATGGTGGAGAGTTAACATCAAGAGCCTTCAGGATGGACACAGTGAAACCATCACAGTTTCCACCACGAGATCCACTCAGCCTGCTGCCTTTGACAGAAAGATGCTGCAAACCTCCAGCTACTTGGCATAAGGTTCCTGTCGGGAATTTGATGGTGCCATCCTGACATGTCCTGAGGGACTCACATGAATAATCCAGCTCCATGAAGCCATACGGAGGTGCAAAATGCTCCAGGCGGTTCCACTCGCTGTCATTGAAGTATCTCTTGTCTGTGAAGAGCATGATGTTGGGCAGGAAAAGATCTCGCAGCCAGTCAGACTTGGCAGCTTTGGCCCTCACCGATTCAGAGCAGGTCTTGAAAAACAAAAAGAAAACAATAAGGACTGATTAGCAGGGAGCTGATAAACCTGACTGAACACCAGTGCTTGTGTGTGAGATTACTGGAAAGAAGCACAGAAATTCCAGTGGCACATCATCCATTCCCCTCAGTGTACCCATCACCATGAGGTGTAATTTCAGCATTCCATCAATAACTAGCTGGTGAAAAGTCACCTACAAAGAAGCCAGAGAGACTCCAGGTCTCTGAGACTTAGCTCTTCAGAACAAAAAGCTTGCCATGCTCACATGTTTTACTGGCTTTGGGCCTCATTAGCTTATGCAAATTAATATCTGTAATAGGTCTACCCTAAACATAGCAAATAAGGCTACCAGTCCTTGTTGGCAATCCCCTGATGCGCCTCGCAAAATCCTGGCCTGAGTGTACATGAGCAAACAGATTGAGGAACATATGAGATCAGATCACCACTATCACTCTCTTTAAAGATAAGAAAAAGCATGCAAACAACCTTTTCAATATAATAAATGAACCACAGAGAAGGCCGAGAAGGGAATCCAAGCCAGCTTATCCTCTCTAACAACAGAGGTCTCATTGCAGCTGGCAAGAGTTAGGCTGTGTGTGCAGAAAGAGAGCAAAAAAACTCCACTGCACTGGATTTTCTGCCGAGTCAATTTGGGCTTTACTATCTCTGACATCTTCCCCAACCCCCTACTGAAATACAATGCAGGAGACCAAATGGACCTGCATGCCCAGCTCAAATCCCCAGCAATGACCAGACTGCACTACCAAAGCCTTGCTGTGTGCTCCACAGCTGAGCTGAGCTCCCTGTTTCAGGTGAGGATGACAATCCACCTTAGACAGCCCTCATTCTGCCTGTCACTACAGGAGTGCAATGAGAACAACATTGTGGAGGATTTCATGTTGGCATTATTTCACTTGCAGCCCATTTCATATCCAGAGAGAGGGACTTCCCCTTTCAGCTCAAGTACTTTGTACTTGGTATTTCTTGTGCCTCCACAGCTAGGCTGGATCACTATCAGAGGAACAAGGGAAAAGTCTGATCATGTAGGAAAGGAAGGAGGTGGGAGTGCTTCTAGTCACTCTCTCTCCCTCCAGAATTAGAGATCAGATTTGGCAGCAAGAACGAATATGTGATGTCTGGATCCACATCTTCACTGAATACCCTTCTGCGTGCATTTCCTCCTCTTTTCCGTACAGATGAAGGATTTTCCCCACTGTCTCTGCTGTTCTGCACACCCAGATGCTCTACAGCCTCAGTTACAGTGATGTTCTCAGCTTCCTGCTGTGAGATGTTGCCTCACATTTCTCTGCCAGCTCCTGCTCTGCACTTCTGAGATGGCTGCACAAGCTCTGCTGCTCATCAGATGAGAAGATGGGAACATCTGGCAGTCAATGGGCAGGATCCTGGGGACATAACTCCACTGTGTCTACAGGCAGTGACACTGGGCAGGAGGGGTGAGGTACTGTCTCACGTGGCATATGCACTCTTAGCCATGTAATTCACCCACTCCCATTTGTATTCTGGGTGTCTCGAGACCATGGGGAGCCCAGGAAGAAGGATGCACATCCTCACCACAGCCTGGATCATCTGCCAGGCCCTTTTGCAGTGACTCAGTAAGGCCAGGCCAGCGCATGAGCTCAGGCGTTTAACAGCCAAGTTCCACATTTAATAGTCACAGACCTTTGGATAACAGAGGGATCTTCGGGGCCAGCTGCTCCTCTCAAGCAGCTCAATGCCTCACTGAAGAGCACATCCCATCAGGAAAAGAATGGCTCACACTGCCAAAATGGGAAACAGGCAACAACATCAAAATACCGCAAGGGAGAGAGAACTCAAAACTAAAACATCAAAACAATAAAAATCACCCTAGGAATTTCTATTGGCCCAGGTCATCTATCTCTGCTCTCTGCATGTCTGCCAGGGCATTCTGGCCACGCTGGGGTTGGGGAATGGGATTAAATTCTTCAAGAGTAGCCCCTGCTCCAGCAGGAGAGGTCTGAGCAGAACAACATGGTGCCTGCAGCCCTGACAGTTCCCTGGAGCAACATCTACACTCCTCCTTAATGCCACCAAAATGACATGTGGCAATGGTGGAAGATTGTGGCACCGAGACTTTAGGCAAATGGCTCACCTAAGACCCATGAGCTAGAAGAGGACTCCCCCTGCTCACCTGCCTATACCCTCCCTCCTTCCTGAGCACATGAGCAGTGTGTAAAGGCCACTTACACCCATGTATAAAGACCTTCCTCGCTCTAGAGAAGGCTACCTGCCTGTCCAAGCCTTCCAGCAACAGGGATGCCAGGGAAAACTGCTTTGGGTAAGCTCTACCAGCATAAAATGGGGGACAGAGACAGTACTGTGCACCACAACCTGCCCCAACTGCTTGCTGGGAACTTCACTATAGTTTATGACTTTCCTAAAGGCTCTATTTCTGGACCCAAGCAACTACGAGATGCTCAAATTTAATTTTAAATTGGTTTCAAACCCTCATAGCTACAAAGGAAAGGTCAAAAGTATGGTCAGAACAAGAGTTCAGTGCAAAGCAGAAAATAAAAGACAGGCTTTCAATTCCATGGCTGTTAAGATATCCTAATGGTGGGCAATAGGCTTACTGTTTTGGAAGATCACATCAGGAATATGACCTACACAGGCAGAGGTGACCACAAGAACTAACCTACAGAACAACACTCCCAACAAACAGGATCTGTAAGACAACTTTGAAGCTCTGCAAGTGCTATGACCTTGACAGGTACAACTGTATCATTTGAGATTCTCATCTTCACCTCTACCAAAATACTTTATCTGTGCTGACCAGGCCTATAGTTGCTCCTATTTAACAAAGGGGAACAAAGCAAGACGTGCTGAATGCCAGATCTGTTAGGAATTATTTGCTCTGCTGTGATGATGGTTCAATGCATAGTAAGAAAATCCTAGATAGCAACCCAACATGCTGGGACCATCTGAGTTGCGGAGCTCTGAATGGGTAAAGAATCTGCGGGCTCACTATGGGCGTCTACGTACAGGGTGGAAAAGGTGAGTTGGCAACCTTGGGAAAGACTCTCCTCTTGTTGATAATAAACCACAAGAACTGTAAAAAAGTTACCTTTTAACTATCCTTTCTCCAATGGGGCACACACACATAGTTGAATTTTTGCCAATATTGACAGACAACCTTAAAGATGGGAACAGTCTCCACCCTACTTTCTCCAAAGCAGGCAGGTACATGCTTATCAATCCTCATCTAACCCTTTGACGTTATTTTGACTTTAATGCAAGCAACTAACAAAGTCTCTGTTCCTGTGTACTGAGACCCTCCTCGCCATCACTGCCAGCGTCATTCTTCGCGGCCAAGCACAGCATTAGCGTCACTGCCGCCTCACTGCTGCCAAAGCTTTTGACTTGCTCTGGTATGGATGTGCTCAGGTGAACAGGCACACAGTGGCATTCCTATTCCTGTTCCCTCACCGTGCCACTGCTTGTTGTCTTTAGCTGGGCTGCATAAACCAAAGATAAAGGCAAATCTGGGCATTGTAAACCTGAGCCTTCATAGGAATGCAGATATTCAGTTTCCCAAGAGATCAGGGGAGAAATGGGATGCCTGTATGAAGACATATAGGTGGCCAGACACCTAATGCCTGCCTGTAGGCATCACAAGACTAGGTGTGACCCAACTTACCACTCCACAGGGAACATATATGCTGCACTGTATGCATAAATCCCCTATGCAATATATCAAGGCATCTCAGAGTGGGACCACCTTGTATCATGTTTAGAAGGAGAGATATTTTCCACAGCTTCTGGTGCACCTGAGCTCCAGAGAAGGCTGCTCGGGCTGACTTTCAAAGGAACCCATAGAAATGCGTGCAATTGCAGTAAGTTCCCATACTAGAGCATGGTGGAAGACTGGCCAGGCTATCTGAGACATACATACAGGTCTTCCTCTCTAGGTCCCAGCAGCACCTGCATATACCAGTGACTTGACCTACCAGCTTGGAGATCACGCTTGACTGCAAAGGGCACACATACCCAAGGGACAGCAGACAAGGACGTCAACAGGGAAGCATCATTCTTGGCAAACATACGCAGCCATCACACCTACCGATGGTGGAGATGCGTTGTCCAGCAGGTACTTGTCCTCGAAATCCCACTGTGGCTCAGACTTAAAGTCAGCAGCCCTCAGTTTCTTCTTCTGTGTCACTGCAGCAGCCTGAGTAACTGGTTTTACAGTTTTCACTGATGCAGGAGGCTCTTTTGGCTTTGTGTGGTCTTCGGATATGTTGTTTTCATGAGCTTCCTTCACCTCGGAGGATGGTTTCACTGTTGTCTTCTTCTTGGCTCCCTCCACCTCAGGAATTGATTTCACTATTGTCTCTTCCTTGGCTTCTTTCACCCCTAGGGGTGGTGTCACTGCTGTTTTCTCCTTGTTTCCCTGCACCTCAGGGGCTGTTTTCACTGTTGTCTTCTTGATTCCCTCCAACCTGGGGGGTGGTTTCACAGTCACGCTCTCCTTGGCTTCCTCCACCCTAGCAACTGGCTTCGTTATTTTCTTCTGCTCCTCTTTTCCTTCCCACCTTGATGTCCTCTCAACCATATCTTGTTTGAGACTTGTGATGCCTTTCCCCACAGTCATCTTTAAAAGGTTCCTTGAGTTCTCATTATCAGAATAGTTTAAACCCTGTTGCTCTTGGGTGTCCACTTGTAGCGTATCTGGGGCATGTTGGAAAATGGTAAATTGCCTAAATGCAATCAAAGGAAAAGCAGACACATCACACACACTTTCCACTGAACACGAACATCTTCCAGCTCATTTCTAGTGCTTTTGACTCTGAGCCCTGCTCTGTTCTTCAGAGCAACCACTGCACATGACCACCACACTCAGAAGATTTGCCTTGACAACTGCCACCAAGTTTCTGCAGGATGCTGTATGAATTCAATTTCATTTTCAACTTCGCTACCAAAGTGTTACTCAACTTTCCACACCATTCTGGCCTGAATACCTCTTATCTCCCCACTAAGCAAATCCCAGAGGCTACCCTCTCCTCTTCAGCACCTGGCTCATGAAACATCCACACGAGATGTAACTGCAAACCAGCACAGAACAGCGCTGGGCAGGACCCCTGGCAATGTCCCCAGAGCACTGCAGGGCTGGTTTGGAGATCCAGGACACGGCACAGGCCATGAAGGCAGCCATCTGGCTCTCTTCTCTGCCAACAGAGCCAAGTGTTTCAGCGACAGAGCATGAAGATCTTCCACAACTCAGTAAGGGAAGTCTAATAGGAAAAGAAACTCACTTTTTAACCATACACTTCTTGAACATTTGAGGCCACAAGGCACTTTTTCCTCTCTTTCTCCTGCTTAGCCAGATAATGCAATGGCATCATGCAGCACTTGCCAGGTATATGTCTTAAGACAGGCACTTTGAAGCTATTAAAATACACGCTAAAGCTTAAAAAATGTAAAATCTCTTGCATTTTCAGCAATTCCCTCTAATATTGCAGCTGTCCTGTTGCCTGATTCAAAGGCACAGGCAGGTACACGGATATCGTAGGAAGATACAGCTGTCAACAGCAGAAAGGCCACCTGCAACAAGACTTGGCTGAAACCCAGCAAACAAATCAATGCAGAAGTGGTGGGTTTTTGTCCCAAACAGTCATTCTTATCTGCACATGGCTGGAGGGTGGAACAGGAAAAAGGAAGGTGAAAAATTTCTGCAGCTGAGCTTTTATGTACAGCAAAGCTTTTCAGGATAAACCAGTATAGTACTGGCACTCTGATTTCACACTCATGTTCACCCTTTGCATGATGCATTTGTTTCTGAGAGCTGTGGGTTGCTTACAATGTGATAAATGAGAAAAAAAGGACCACTGCAGAGAGCAGGTGGTACAGAACAGTTCAATTGCTGCAGAAGCTTCAGAATAGTATGGCATTCATTAAAATGATTAGGAAATTATAAACTAAGGAGGCTTTTAAAAATCATTTTGCATCAGATAAATACTTGAACCTTTCCAGCACTATTTCGAAGAGGATGTGGTAAATGGCCTATCAGCTCTTCCTCTACCTCCTCTCATAATTGTTAGCCAGTTTCAACCAAGTATGCAGCAGTTGCTTTGTATTATAGTGCTTCATGTATAAACTTCTGTTACTCTTTACTGCCTAGTAAAAGGAAAGATTTGACACCTACAGTAAGTAAAGAGAAATTTGGTAAGGTAGATCAGGCAGCTTTTAAATCCCTGAATGATTTTCCATTGTATTTTTAGATGACATTTAAAATTTTGAAATTAAAGAGCAGAGGACAAATGAAACAGGACAGTGTAACAGTATGACATCCCCCCACCTCAGACCTTCTGTACTTGCTGTCTTGCAGGGCACAGATTTCACCCCAGCTCCATTACACTTTAATTTCAAATACTGTGCCAAACATACAGAGTCCAAAATGTAGAACCAAAGGCCTTTCATATCCAAAACCTTGCTCCCTGCAGTCAGACCCACATGGCCATGGCACTCTGCCTGCAGAGGACCCTGCTCTCCTGAGCAGCATTTTAAATCCAGACAACTGGGCAAAGCAGCTCATCAAACTTCAGGCTCTAGAGCCCAGCTGGCAAACAACTGCAGAAGCTCAATGATATTTACTGTCATTTTCCTTTCTGTTTACAAAGCCCTAGGACAAATAAAGTCATGAAAATGCTGCTTTGTGTATTTTATATTGCACATAAAGATACAGAAATAGACCTGACATGCAGATAACCACATACAGCTCATGCTTAATTGGGCTCTACTTAAGCTGTAAAGATAAGTACATTTCCATTATCTGAAACTACGGCAGAATTAAACGGCTTCACGCAGCTGTGCATGGAGAGTCAGTTCTTGTCCCAGCTCTGCCACTGATGGACTCTGTGATCAAGGTCAGATCAGTGCACTTCTCTACACCTTTTCCTTCTCCCCACCACTCTCGTGCAGATTCCGACCTCTCCAAATTGGCAGCTGTCCTCAAGATGTGGTCTCAACTCACCAGAGCTGAGCTAAACTCATGCCACCTTCAGAAGAGATGTAGGTGTTTCCCTGCCTGCACTCATAGCATCAGCCCTGAGAGGTCCAGCTGAAACCAAGCCAGATGAGCTCACTGGGAGAGCTGGGACCACGAGGGCTGGTGGGGAGGCTAAAGAGTTGTGCTCCCTATACACAGCACAGGGCACCAATGCGTAAGCGAGTGATGCTTGCAGTAGGAAAGGCTCAGATACCTGCAGTCCTCATGCAGGGAACTGCGCTTTCTGCCAACAGTGCTGGAGACATCTTACGTCTTGACGTCTACACTGCAATTCCTTCCATACCCATTCTTGTAAAATTTACTTGGTCACTTATATAAAAAATAATCTATATCTTGATCACGCCTGCATGATGTTGGTCTCTCAGTATGCAGAGTATTCTATTAGGAATCAGATGTTGAGCTCACTATGAATTCAAAGGTATCCCACCATATTCAATGCCCAGCAATGCAACTTGCACTAGGGCTGAATGAGGCCCTTCTGCGAGCCATCAGGAAAAGCGAATACTATGTAGTGCCAAAGTATGAAAACAGGTAGCATTAGTAAAGGTAAAGCTGCTCTCAAACAGCTACACAAGGAAACTCTGGAAACTAGCGATCCAGCAGAAGCAAGTTTCTGACTGTGGATCTGCTAACATTGTGCTCCCATTGTACACAACGTGGTCTGCTAAAGCAAAGTGGTCATCTAACTCAGATCAGAAGTGCACGTTTCAGGGTAAAAAGACACAGAGAGAGAAAGAAAGTGAGAACAAGCACTCTATCCAGACAGTGCTATCACAAGGAAGCAGGTCTCTTACCTGAAAATCCCTGTCTTAGACAAGTCAAAGAGGGAGCTGAAATAAGCAACGAAGACACAAAAATGTGTTAAAATGATGAGCCAAATGAAGGCTCTGGGAATTTTAGGAAGTCTTCTCCTGAAAAACCACATGGTGAAATGCCTGAGAGCAGCAGAGGCACTGCTGCTGCTGCCCAGAGGTGCTCACTTGGCAGCGCTTTCCAAAGGTGTGTTGAATGAGTGGGCTGGTCTTCTCTCTAGATTTCCCTAAAAGAACGTGCACACCCTCTCTCCCAACATTCCCAGGCACTTCGCACACAGATTCAATTTTTCAGACAAGAAAGCAGCTTTACACTGTTCCCGTCTATCACCCTAAGCTTACTGCAACACAAAAAGGGAAAGGAAACACCTTTTACTGCAAACAACAGAAGTTTCCTGTATTTCCCTTAATGAGATTAGTCTAGTGTAAAAAGGAAACCCTTTACCTTTAATTTGGTGGAAGCATCACTGGGAATATTTGTGTGAATTATGGAAGTAGCCACAGTTACAGTCAAAGACATTACTTTTCAGACCACCACCTGCCCAAGGACTCAGACAAGATTCTAGGCAAAACCATAAACAGATCTTTATGTTCTTCATGCAGTACTTGGTTGTAGCTCCAATTCAGAAGCAATCCCTGCCCCCAAAATCTGATGGCTAGATACACATCCATTTTACCTTGTGATTGCTCAAAACAAGTCAAAGCAAGACACTACAAATCCACTGTTTCACAGAGGAGTTTGTGTTTAAAGGCAAATTAGTGCTTGGGTAAAGGATTGGAGGACAGGGTTTAGTGTCATACAGTCCCCTCCCTTTCTGATAAAGCTGACCTGCCTTTAGGGCAACTGGAAAAACTTCAATCCAGATTTCACTTGTCTGAAAGGTGCCAAGTCCATCAAAATCTAACCCTGCTATTGCTGACAAACTTGTTACACAGGCCTGCCTGCAGCTCAACAGTGTGCCACTTCAGCTCCACACTGTCTGTGCAGACAGCAGCAATACATGATCTTCAGCTGCTCTTCTCTGTAAGCTCTCAGTCAAGTTTCCTCCAGAACCAACTGTAAGACTAGTCTTTTACTTTTGACCTGTGAATTCTTGCCCCAACACTTCACAGGGATCACTGAGTGGCCAGGAAATGATAACTGCATCAGTTCACCATTAAAACAGGACATGGATGGATTTGAGTCTGTGGGTAGTTGTAGAATTTGAAAGAACTGGATCACCCTAGTGACTCCCACAGCACGGCACCTTAAAATTCAGTTGGTTTCAAGGAAGCATCTAATATATCTGAACTTTTATTCCACCTAACACCAAAATACATTTCAAGTTTCTCATATCGGGTTTTGTACAGTACAACCAGGCTTTGCTCATCAACAGTGTCAGTTAAAACAAAGCACGTGAAATGCCCCAAGGGTAATGAATCCCTGCCAGGCATTTGCACCACATTTGATTTGAGCCATGAGCATATTCAGACCTGGGATGTGTTGCTTCTCACTGACAATCTCTCTCCCCATCCCAAGTTGCGTAATATATATATCTCATCCTCACCCCTACCTGAAAATCGGCAGTCTGCCTGGAGATGGACCTTGTCCAGAATGCGTCTCCCCACGAGCAGAGGGAAAGAGCAGCAGAGGTGAATACCACAGCCAGAGAAATGCTTATCTGTACCAGAGACAGTTTTGCATGCTACAACAAAAAGCTATTTTAACTCACGGGGAACTGTTAAATATTAACCCTGACAGTTCAAAGGGAGATGGCCATATTGCTTCTTACAACACAGGCTGCTTTTGCACAGTTCTTATAAAAAATTAAGCTCAGATAGAAAAAAGCTTTTGTTGACAATATCACAAATACGCTAGCACTCGCACCGTTACTGAATACACAGAGAACTGAAGACGTTTCCTCTAAGTTACAGGAAAGCCAGTCAACAGGTTTCACACCTGCCTTTTACCTCTTCATGCATCACAGCAAAAAGCTGCAAGGATTCCCTGTACAAGGCTCAGCAGTAGCTGCATTTCTTTATTGTCCATAATTCCTGGCAAGTTACGCATTCTGGATTTAAGCGCAAGACACCGGTTAGCAGATGACCTAGAAAAGAAACGTGAAACAATAACATAGGTTTGAAAAGCCCTTGAAGAAAAACAAGGGAGGTTGTTAGTCCAAGGTACAACCCTGCCTCCATCTACAACAAAACATTACACTATTGCTCACACTGAGCCTAGGATCAAAGGAGACCTGTTGAACAGTTACAGGCACTGAGAAAGGGATCAGCCAAGGTATTGCCATATTCCTGGGCAGTTGTCATTAGTCTCAGGCAATTCTAGAGAGGTGGGCTACAGATCTGGGTGTGCAGCAGGCGAGTAGCAACTCTGTGCCCACAAGATCTCCGACAGGACATTGTTACAGGAGCAAGGATCAGTCCTGAAGCACTGATGATACATGAAGCACACATAGCAATGGCTTCACTTTAGCCTTCCTCTTTCAAGCCCTATGCACCTTCAGGCATACTGCCTGGAAGAAGCCACTTGTGTGCAACTACAAGGCTTTTTTTGTTAACAGGGTCTCAAAGGGAAATTCTGAAGGCAGCAAACGTTTTCCTTCAAGCTCCTTCATATAACGCTACGGCGAATCCAAGAGCCACAAGTGACAGCAAGATTCCTACAACCAGAAAAAGACAGCTTGCTTTGCTTTTAAGGAACTGTACTGGCAATTGTGGAGAACATGTCTGTAGTACTCTATGTTCAGGAAAGACTCTGCTTGGAGGAATATCCAAATCTCTGGCAAGCACATTATCCAAAAGCAGGCTTGCTATGCAAAACCCACAGCTTGTCACCTTCTTGGTGTAAGAAAAGAAAACCTAAAAAATGTTAGGTACCAGCATACTGCCTTTCACTTTCTTCAAGTATCATTTAATCATCCTCTACCCTCGCTGCTGAAATCAAGTCTGTCAGAACTCAAGCAGCCAAGCTGGGTAGCTCAAATACAAAGTCAGACTGGGAAATGGGGATGTACTGTAACTTCTCAGTAACTGAGGCCAAGAGTAGTGCTGCTTCCTTGTAAAGCTCTGCAAGAAGTAAGATTCCTGGAATACACAGGGCTCCCAGCCCACAGGCAGAGAGATAAGCACCAAAGACTGCACCTAACAGGGACTGGCAACCTCTCAAGGGCCACAGGCCAGACGCCAGCCTCCTTTCCTGAATGAGGTTTTGCACATTTCTCTGGCAGTCCTACTGGCAATCCCAGGAGATGCTGCTTCTCTCATGCTGCAGAGACTCCAGGCCCAGCACTGCTGCTCTGTGTTCAGTGTGTCCAGCTACCATCATCAACTTCACATCAGTTGTTCTTCTATTCTTTAGGTCTTGTTTTCACAGTGCTTTTAATTTTTAAAGCAAACTCCACGTGGGACCATGAAGTGACAATGGTTATCTGTTAGCACTTCTCCATCTCTAACAGTCCATTTAATTCCACATCCACTTAACTACATCCTTGGTTACATCCTGGACAGATAAAAAGGCAGATTTGCCATTCTGGGTTCTTTGGGTTTTTTTTCATAAACAAACTTTATATCCACTAGATAGCTGTATGCAAGCTGGAGCATAGGACGTTCAACCTGAAGATAAGGAAAAGCTTTTTTACTGTAAGGGCTACAGAGCCCTGGACCAGGCTGCCCAGAGAGGTTGTGGAGTCTCCTTCTCTGGAGACATTCAAAACCTGCCTGGACGTGTTCCTGTGTGACCTGGTCTGGGTGATCCTGCTCCAGCAGGGGTTGGACTGGATGATCTTTCGAGGTCCCTTCCAACTCCTAATATTCTGTGATTCTGTGTATGTGCTGTGGGTGTCAGCTGGATTCTGAACTATGCCAACAATTTATCTGCTTGCACGTTCTCCAGAGGTCTGTGTATCAAATCTTATGTACTTGCCTGTGCCCTGTGTGCTTTCCACTTCCCATGGCTCTGGGTTATGGAGCATCGCAAGATGTGCTTTAAGGACAGAGCTGTCCTATGAGCTGGTCAAGCTTCACTCTAGGACAGACTTGTCTTTCAGTGATGTCCATAACATACCTAAACCAGTACTTGATTGGATGTCTGTGGAATAAGGACCTGCTAACAAAGCCAGGGATGTTTGGACCTGTTCACAGTATTACTTGATAAGAAAAGAACTGAGTGAGTTATAACTGGGAGAGAAAAAGAATGACATCACCACAGTGGTCACGTCTGTGGGTTAGGAAATGCTAAGCTAGCAAAGGCTTGGCTTGGAAATGTTAGGTTCGTGTTTACCCCTTCCAGTTCAGTAGTCAGCTTCAGAAGCGCATGCTTTCAGACTGGGAATCCGGGGAGGAAAGAAATTACCAGAGCAAACTCTGCACAGCTATTTGTCTTGCTTTCACCAAACAAATCTGATAGCCCAACAACTCCCAAGCTTGCCTTAATTCCACAGCCACTGGCCATCTTCCAGCAAGTCCCTTTTCTTTCGTGCCAAATCTTCTCTCAAAAACCCTGAACAAACACTCAGAGACAACAGCATTTATCAGGGCAAAGCTCACCCGCCTGTGCCCCCCTGCCTCCAGTACACTTGCAAGAATACCCACAGTTTTGTCACAGAGCAAAGCCTCAGAGAACTGCATCAGGAGGTGGGGAACAGCTTAGCGAGCCAACTGGTCTGTGTTCTCCATGGGCTGAAATGTCCCAGGAGAGAGACAGCGGCTTTCATGGTGGAACGCTAGCAAGCACCTCTTCAGTATCCACACAGCAGAATTGCAAAGAATGGAAAACTTGCTGGTTTTTTACCACTGTTTTGTGTGGCTGGTATCCAGGCCCACCCAGCTAATGCCCCGTTAAAGAAACTGCCTTGACATCATCTTGTAACAGCAGATGATACAGGTCCAAGCTGGAGTATTTCCCCGTCTCCCACGTGGTAATGAGAACACAGGCAGGCTCCTCCAGCCAGCTCCCACACACCAGGGAAAATCCTTGCCTGGAGCAATCACTGAGAGACAGGGAATAAATGTGCTGAATTTGGCAATATTACAGCCTCCAGTCACTGGAATTTGTTTTAGGTCTTTCTGCAAGCACAATGACTACTCAGCTATTGAGCGTGTTCCCTATGGCCACAGCTATAGGTGATAAGCTCTCTTTACTGAGTGAAGCAGACCAAGTCTTCCATCACACTGCATTTCTGCTTCTTGAGTTCATCACCATCCCATCCTGCTTAAGCTGAAATGGTTCTGGTCCTGGCATTCCTTTCTCAGATACACAAAGTTGAAAAGATCAGTGAGTAACTTCATTTGATAGAATTAAAACCAAACCAAACCAAACCAAAACCCACCTGAAACAAAACAGAAAAATACATTCCCAGCAACAGTGGCTGGAAACATCAGCTGGAGTTACACAGGCTGGAATGAAGCAGGGCTCCTTTATCCAGATGCCTCCCTCAACAGCCTTTTGTCTGTGCCATCCCAGCAGGAAGCCGACATACCATGAGAGCTGACAGAGACACAAAACTGACACCACTTCAGGGCTGAATTGGGTTGTGGGTTTTTTTTTTCCTTTTTAAAAATCTAGTTGATGAAAAGGAAGAAAATATTCTGTTTCTTGACTAGGAATCTCTCAGAGAGTTGTTCCCCTAAGGAGCAGGGCAGTACTGCAGGCAGGTGAGGAGGTAATTTCTTAAAGTCATGGCTAGCTGGCCCCCAAGAGAAAAGCAGCCTCTCCAGCACCTGTCCCTGACAGCTGCCAGGAGCAGGAGCATTCCAGGACCTTCCACTGCTCCAGAGAGAGAAATGCAGCAATCACAAAACCCAAATCCCTCTCTGCACCCCTTGCAAAAAATGCAGGCACATTATCTCAGCATTTCACATCTGGCTGCAAAAATCAGGCCCTGCGGCATATATGAATTACAGAATCACATCTGTGCGGGGGTCTACTAATTTTAGAGCCAGAACTGAAATATTTTTTGCTAAAGGTCTTTCCCACAGTCTTAGTACTGACTTAACATTAGAACACATCCCTCTTGACATGTGGCAGAACAAATGTGCCATTTGCCATCCTTTGAGGTGAAAAGTGCTACAGGATTGCAAGATGTAAGCCTGCTTATTGAGTGGTATAAATCATCATGTCCCTGACTTACACTTGCGAAAATGTGGTCTCACAGTGCCTTCCTCTCTGCTTCTGACTGACCGATGCATGGGAGAAGGGCAGTCACATTTTTAGCAGCAAGAGTAGCACAGCTACAGGGTCCTGATAGGAGCAAGATGGATTTACTGCTGGAAATCACATGCTCCTTTTTCCTTTCTCTCTCTTTTGTCTATTGTCCTCTATTTAACAGTTCTTCTTCTGCTTTATTTAGATACTTAGAGGGTCCTACGCTACTTATCTCCATCCTCCTCCTATTAACTTGACAGAGGCTTTTGCTACCCATGGAGAGAAGGTTAACTCTGCCACCTCAGCTGCAGAACACCTATCAACCTCATGCTGGGAAAACTCCAGGCAAAGTAATTGCTGGGCAGGAGAGCAGCACACTGTGCTATTGTAGTGGAAATGTGAGATCCTTGTGCTCAGGAAGGGCATGCCATCCTCTCTCTGTTCCCTGGGAGCTGCTTACCATTTGCTCAATCAGGGCTTGTCTCACAGGCCTCAGATCCCCTGGAAGGACACTCCTGTTGCTGAGAGGATCAGCCAGCTTGTTTCTAATAATGCTGCGCAACGACATTATTCATCTCCTCCCATGAGCTGCACTTCCTGAAGATGGCTGTCACTCTAGTGAAAAGCATGGCACAGAGAAAACAGGCAGGACATAGGCTGAGTTTCTTTGTTCCTAGCTCTGCAGTTCCTATTTCAAGCTTTGCGTCCTCATTTTTAGTTATCAGATGAGAATGATAAGGCCCACCACAGGAACAGTGTTAACAGGATGATGTCAAATTCAGGTGATGTTCAGCCCTTGTGCTCATTTCCTCTAGCCGGCCCTTACAGCTCTCTCCACTGTAGCAGGCATTTTGCACTCACTGAGACACTGCCCATTCATCTAGAATGAGTTACGCTGCAGAGCCACAGCAACAAAGGCTGTAAGAGACATCTTGAAAGGTTATCTCCTGCAGGTTCAAGCTCCAGTGATGTCTAAACCAACCCTGTGACTCCAAGCAGATACCAGCTGGGGCTTGTCCATCTTTCAGCATTTGATGTTCCCCTCCCTTCCCAGGAAGTCTACACCACTGCGTCACACTCCACCGACCGGCACCTTTGCTCCACCCCACCTTTCAGCTTGGTCAATGTTTGAGTTCATATTTACCCCTTGATATTGTAACCGTAAGTAAACACAAGCCCAGTTAACTAAAATAATTAATATCTTAAGAGTAAATGCAGAAAACAATCAAGAGGACACTGTGAGCTCCTTAGGAAGATAAGGACTGTGGAAGACAACGCTCCTGGTTGTTTAACTATGGGTGCTATTCTGTGAAACCATATGGTAAAGCGCTCTGAGGATACATGAGCAAATTACAAACCCTGAGGTTTATAAACTCTGTAAATTGCAAAGCACTTGCAGATTACCTTACTGTGTTTCCTTCAGTTGATACTAAAAGGCAGTCATTGTGGAGAGGATATCACCTACTCTAGGTGATCTTGCTCTGGCAGCGGGGGTTGGACTGGATGATCTTTCCAGGTCCCTTCCAACTCCTAACATTCTGTGAATATGAGGAGCCATGCTACAGCACCACACAGTTTTCCAAACAGAAGGTCTCTGAAATAAACAGAAAGGAGACAGAACGGTAAAAGGCAGTTAATCACATGAGAGTTTAACCAGGATGGTGCCACCAGTCCTACTTTTGCCCGGAGCTACATGGATATCTTTTTGTTTTCAGCTTCATCTAGACACTGGTGGCTCCACCAAACATCTTCAGAACCCTGATGGCTGAAGCCACAGTGCTTCAGCAGCTCACAAATCTATGGTGGGCTATTTGTTGTGCCACTGGCAAAATATTTCACTGCTGTTCAGGAGGTTAATCTATTAAAACATTCAGAGATATCAAGTACCTCACAAACACATTAAAATAACTGTTTCACAGACGGAAGTTCAGATCCTCCCTAAAATACAGTTTGATTTGAGAATTAGCTTTATCTCACTCATAACTCACATCTACAAAATGTACATTGTGTCTTTCTCTTTCAAGATAAATCATAAACTGTGAAATTCCAGAAGTAAAATGCTACCTATCTAATCTATCCAGGGGAAAAAAAAATCCCGCCTCGTCATGTGGTTAAGACTTCGGGCTTTCTGTTATCCTGTAAAACAATTTATTGTCTAGAGATTGCAAGGCAGTTTTTCTAGAAGGTCACTTCCTGCAGTTGTCTACCATTCCCTGCAGAACGCTGTACTCGGTCAGCCTCTCACTTCTCAATATCAGCATTTGACAAGGTCTAGCCTTACAACTTCAAGTAAATCAGAAGGCTGCAATTCCATTTATGCATAAATAAATAGTGCATGCTTCACTGAAAAGGCCATTCACTGAGCATACCCCACACACTAGTTTATCTGCTACAAACTTTGAGGTGCTCCACTGGTCTGGAAACTAGAAAAAAAAATTGTACCTTAAGGCCGACTGACCTTGTGCCGGGGTCTCTGGGTTAGATATGCTCAGTCACAGGTACCTGTTCTACCTGCCTGCTCTGCTAACTGCACCCAAAATGCCAAAATCAAGATAGGCTCGACGCTCACCAACATTACCAGGGTTTTCCTGCAGGCCAAACTGAGTCACACTCACACCTGCAAACCCTTGGTCACCAGTTTCATTAACCTGGTTTGACTTACAGGAGAGTGCAGGTGATCAAATTTTGTTTCAACACTGCAAGTGGAATTGATGCATGGAGAAGAGATGAGCAGAACTGGCAAACAACAGACCATCCTTACACCGTCCCTCCCTCTGCGCACCAAAACGTGACTTCAAATAACACATCTGCCAATACCATCAGCTGAGTGACCCAAGGAGCATGCTCGCAGTACTCCAGCCACCTCTTTCTCCAAAACTAGCTGTCCACATGGCTATTTTGTGTTATTTTGTGTTCACAAAGTAGGAAAAACAATTGCAAACACAAGGCAGACAGCCAGTGCAGTGTCCTGTACTCTTGTAGATTTGTTTAGAGAGAAAGAAGGTTCATCCAAAGGGGTCTTGGATCACAGCTCTATCCCACCAGGTGCTAATGACCCCCTAGGTTAAGGAGACAGAACCCTGCCACTACCATCACCACATGCTCTCCCAACTTAGGACAACGTGAAGGATCAGTCTTGGGCTCCCAGATCATAGCCTCAAGTGTCTGCATGTGTGTGCCCCCACAGACATTGAAGCAGTCACTTTTTCCTCAGCTGAGTCAGTCACTGTGACTGCAGAGGGCAGGATAAAGCCCATCATATGTTGACACAACCAGCAAGAGGGTGTCTGCCTCATCTCTTGTTGCAGAAAGGTGAGCAGAGACATCAAGACCATTGTCATGGGCTTGTCAGTATCAATATTACCAAACTGTCATGCATGATGCACACCGTTCCCGGATACAGAATATCCATGTACAAACAAGGATAACCGATCATTTACTAAGAAATCATTTGCCACAAAAGGTTATAGGAGGAGCTGACAAAAAGAATGGTGGGAGCCAGAGAGAGCAGGTGACACTCCTGCAGTTTCATGGGATCCCACTCAGACAGGCAGTATCACTCGGCTGAGAGACCTTTGTCATGAAAAAGCCTGGGAACTGCTGGAAAGCAGTATAAAAAAACTGCATGCAGGTCCATCAGCTTCTCTGCCTGTGCACCCAAAGTCTTACAGTGATAAAGAAGCCACTCCCCACCAATACCAGCACTGGAGCAGCTCCCCAGCAGCCCAGCATCGGTTTCTCACGAACCTGCAGCATCTCTGCCGAAATGACTGCTGAGCTGCAGGTGAAAGAGCAAAGTGCAGGAGAAGAGGGGTCATCCCAAATTTTGTCTGGACAAGTTCTCAGCCCTCAGAACAGGAAACCACTTGCTAACACCACATTTAGCAAGATCTTCAATGCCACAACCACACTGTGTCCCAGGCAGAACATTCCAGTGGTGGAAACTTCCCAGGAGGCATTTTGTCAAGGTCAGTGCACAGGTCCAAGAGCCACTGGCACAGGGTTTTCTTTTTATCATAGAAACATAGAATACCAGGTTGGAAGGGAGCACAAGGATCATCTAGTCCAGCCTCTCGAGGTAAAAGTATAGTTTAAATGACTTGAGTCAGCACCCTGTCAAGCTGACTCTGAAAACTGACCAGTGTAGGGGAATTCACCACTTCCCCTGGGAGATTGTTCCAATGTCTGATTGATCTCATGGTAAAAAAACGTCTTCTGGAGTTCAATCAGAATCTCTCCAGAAGCAACTTGTGTCCATTACCCCTCGTCTTTTCCATGTGACTCCTTGTGAAAAGGGAGTCTCCATCTTCTTGGTAGCCACCCTTTATGTACTGGTACATGGTGATAAGGTCCCTCCTAAGCCTTCTCTTCCCAAGGCTGAACAGGCCCAGTTTTCTCAGCCTTTCTTCACACAGCAGGTCTTCCAGTCCTCTGATCATCCTCGTGGCCCTTCTCTGGACCCTTTCCAACCTGTCATCTTTTTTGTATAGGAGGGACCAAAACTGGACACAGTACTCAAGGTGCAGTCTGAGCAGTGCTGAGTAGAGAGTGATAATGACTTCTTTATCTTTGCTGGTGGTGCCCTTCTTAATGCAACCCAGCATCCTGTTGGCTTTCTTTACAGCTGCACCACACTGTTCACTCATGTTGAGCTTGTCATCCACCAAGATCCCCAGGTCCATTTCCACAGTGACGTTGTATCACACAGGAACTCCTCTCTGCTGTCAGTAAGTTACATTCTCAGTTGAATTAACATCAGATTTTCTCCCCTAGTTTTGCTCTCTAATGTGGATGTTCATTTGCGAGAACAGATAGAGGGGAGAAGGGAAAGTCTGGGACCAGAGTCCCTTGACAATCTCAGGGCAGCACAAAGGACTGCTAGATCTTCCAGGCCTGAATGGTGTGTTAAATCAAACAGTCAGACAGAAAATTTCCCATCTCAATAGTGCTGACAGGAGCTTAAAAACAAAAAAACGAAGGTGGTGTGTAGGACAGTGTGCAATTTCCTTGGGACATTTTAGGGAACCATCTCATCAACCCACTCACAGCACCACCAATTTAACAGTGCAATTTGTAGGATTGTCCAAACTGTCTAAATTTACACACAAAACGAGAGCAAAGGACTGAGGCCCAACACTCTTAGGTGTTCATGGGCAGCCTTGAAATAGCCAGAAGAAAAATATACCCTCTAAAAATCAAGTTTTCTGAATGCCTCTGCTCCTATCTCAGCATCGCTGGGTTCATATATGGTGGCACTCCCCTTCTTCACTAAGGTCACACAGCTCTATCCTGCCCCAAGGACAGTGGATGAGACACACAAGTCTTTTACTGCAGGACAGAGAAACACAGCCCACACAGGAGAACAAATTGGCAATACCCAACCTACAAAAATTTTCATGCAGCGCTGCCCAAAATAGAAGCTTTCTTGCTTGTGCCAAAAGTCAAAATTCATCACTACAAAGTCGATTTAAGAGAGTGTGTGTGAAAATTTCGGCATAGTCTGTACAGAGAAAGCCAGGGTTTCTATTTTCTCCATCCAGTTTCTACTGGTCTTTCTGCTGCTAATATGCAGGTAACACCCTGTGTAACTCATCCAATAGCTTCACATCACAGGGGAAAAACAAACAAAACAAAGACCACGGAAGACAACATCTACCCAGGTCAATGAGAACTAAAGAACACAAACACACACAGATCTTTTAACAAAAAGCCAAAACAAACAGAAAGTTCAGAGATCAACAGGTGCGAGTCTCTCTCCCAGCCATTCTGGCCATGCATCTTAGAAGTACCCAGAAACTGTAACTCCTCCATTTTTCAAGAGACATAGCTCTGACTTTTCGGACAAATACCGGACACTGGGACAAGCTGGTCAGTCATCCCACCTCCTTGCAAATCTGTTTCCTCAGGCTGTCCTGGTTTATTCATTCAGTCACATTTCCAGTAAGTCCCTCTTCCCTCCAAAAGTCATGGACATCTCCATCAGGTGCTGGGCTGTCATGTTGCTCCTTCAAAATGAAACAGTTGGATTTTTAAATGATCCTTGCTGACATGAAAGGATGCACTCCACACAAACGGAGTGGCAGCTAAAGGGAATTAAGGGTGACAGGAGGTACTAGAAAGATCCTGTGCTTCCATGGGAACCACTAACCTGAGTGAGTATAAACAGCTTACAGTAAGATGAGAAATTAAGGCATGAATTTGACGGTGTTATTCACCTGAAGTCAGGACTTGCTTCACATAGGAAGCCACTGGCATCCTCAAATTAATATGTTATCTCTTCTGACCTCTGCTTTTCCCACATTTGTAGCAGCCAGGCTCTAGACCCAGGTTAGTTACACCCAAGCATGCATCCCACCAGACCAGCTCGCAATTAGCTCAGACACAGCTCCTGCAGGAACACGGGTACCAATGAAACCCTCATCAGTGGCACAGAACACAGTGCTCTGCGCTGAACCAGTGCCATCACACAGGGGTTTTCTACCTGTACTTCACAGACTGGCAACAGTCATCGGAAACAGCTACTGCCAGCAGACTGCAGTTTTCTCTGCAAAGTTCTCTTCTGCTACCAGGATTTGGGGTGTCTGGAAACTGAAAGGAGCTAATCGCCAGTCTTATCATGTTGGAAGCCACTAAAAATTCGAAGTACCACCCTTCAGAAGAGTTACTGAACCAGTGCAGCCACCTTCACTCACTACAAACTACACACTTTCACCACTTCCTTCCCCATCCTCTCATTTCCTTAAAAACAGCATCCTGAGTTAATTTCTGCTTCCAAAAATTAACAGTAGCACAATTCCAACAACTAAGCCATAGGCAGAGCTTGCAAAGCAATTTACCACATCACACATGCTACTATTCTTTTGTTTCCTTTCCAATAAAAGACTGTAACAGTGTTGACAAGGAAGACAAATTATAGATGCAATGATCCACAAAGTCCTCTCCTTCATATGGACTGCAGTTTTATCTTTAAGAGTTATAGAACAATACAATAAAAAGTTACAAGGACATTAGAACAATGTCATGTAGGTCACAAATACCTTTTTCAGATCTTATCTGATGCTATGTGAGCTGATGCTATGGCAGGCAAACAAAATTCAAACTCATCCCAGCCTGTGGAAAGGTGGTTTCATCAGATGAATGTGTCTTCTCCTTCCCACAATGAATTATAACCACAGACTCCAAAACCAAGCTTTTCTCCAGCGACTCCTAGCTGGCTTACTGCACTTAACTGAACCAATGAAACAAAGCTTGGGGGCTGGGGGATTGAGGGAAGCTTTAAAATGATTTTTTTTTTTTTTAAGAAAAATTCTGGTCCTGATCAGGAGGAATTGCTCAGAAAATATGAGTCTGTAGCCATTAGCTACGTGTGGCCAGTCTCAGGGATGCTGGATAACAGGCAGATCACAACATACAGGATTTGTGAGAGATTTGCTGAGGAGAAAAAGACTGTGCATACTCTTAATTCTCTTTGAGGTAAAACAGCACTTGAAGTCTTCAGTCGGAGCCATGAGGACCCCTCTGCTATTTGTATAAACCAACAGCACCATCCAGTGGATAAACGGTACCTGCTTCTCCTGTCCCATCATCTCAGGTTTACCTACAGAAAATGAAGTATATTAACTTTCTTCCTATTCTGAGCACTTTAGGGTTTCATTTACCTTAGCCTTGGGCTAGAAAAGGGGTGACTGTGCCCACGTGGCCAGAAAAGCCAATGGCATCTTGGCCTGTATTAAAAACAGTGTGACCAGCAGGTCCAGGGAGGTGATCATCCCCCTGTACTCGGCACTGGTGAGGCCGCACCTCGAGTACTGTGTTCAGTTCTGGGCCCCTCACTATGAGAAGGATGTTGAGATTCTGGAGCGTGTTCAGAGAAGAGCCACAAGGATGGGGAGGGCTCTGGAGAGCAAGCCTGATGAGGAGCGGCTGAGGGAACTGGGGTTGTTTAGCCTGGAGAAGAGAAGGCTGAGGGGAGACCTCATCACCACCTACAACTACCTAAAGGGAGGTTGTAGAGAGGTGGGTGCTGGTCTCTTCTCCCAGGTGATGGGGGACAGAAACAAGGGGAAATGGCACCAAGCTGTGCCAAGGGAGGTTCAGGTTAGAGATAAGGAGGAAGTTCTTTACTGAGAGGGTCGTCAGAAGCTGGAACAGGCTGCCCAGGGAGGTGGTGGAGTCACCATCCCTGGATGTATTTAAAGAGAGGGTAGACAAGGTACTTAGGGATATGGTTTAGTGGGTAGACAGGAACGGTTGGACATGATGATCTCAGAGGTCTTTTCCAACCGAGCGATTCTGTGATTCTGTGACATTTCAGGAGAGCAGTGAAAAATAGCTCTAAAAAGAATAGTACTTTCTACCACCAGGTCTCTCTCCAAACATCACCTTTCCTTGCACCAGGGCTGCAATCTCCTAACCACTGGTGAGGCGGAAAAACTGACCCCAACGGAGGTAAGGACTTACCACACCTCACCCTTGGAAACCTCACAGCCAGACATGCTGCAAGTCCATGTGCGACCATGTGGAGAGGGCACACAACCTCCCCTGCCACGTTGGGCCCATTTAGCACTGCCAATTTTGGAGATGTGTTGAGACTGCTTGGGATTCCCAGGACGATGTCAGTTGCCTGGCTCTTCTCTTTCTGTAGCGGCATCCCGAACAACTTGGCTGACCACATGGAAACAGTTGCAATCCCGGTACCCCCTCATTGAAAACGAGACTAAATATCCCCTTTCTTTAAGGCAAATGAAGACGAAACAAAGTATGTAATACCTCCTCTTTGTTAGTTTATTGTTCTAAATACAATCCAGTAGTTAAAAAATTGGAGCAGTATGCAGCATTCCCAACAGCTGATCACACCATGACTCACTCATTACACAGACGTATCTCAGTGACTGCATTCCTGACCTCCTTTGGGAAATAAGAAAGCATTTCAGACAAGAGATTTTCCCCTTTAGAAAAAGAAGTGCCCTACAGCTATTCCAGAGCTGCTGGTCGATCAGCATCAACATCAGCAATCGGATGTGTTTGGTGCACAGTAGACCTAGTGAAAGTTAAATTAAAAAAATATATTTAAAAAATAAAACCACAAGGACTTCCGTGTTTTGATCTGTTCCTGTCCCAGCAGAAAGCCAGATTCAAATCCACGGTACCAGCATTACATCTTCATCTCCTGAGCTTATCTTTAGGAATTCTTGCCATCCAGTGCTGCTTCCATAACTCAGCCTGAACACACACTCATGTATCAGAATCTCTGCTGCTTCACTTGACATTTAGAGAGGACTCACAAGAAAGATCACACTCCTGGAACATGTCAAAATCCCTGTAAAAACTCACCTTTGTGAGAAAAGCTTTAGTCATATTATGAAGAAAGGAGAACAAAACAAGATACCACTCACTTGCCATGAACAGAAGGCAGTATACATTTTCTGTGTTTTCCATACACTGTACATTTGTACAAACAAACATTCGCACACTGCATGTTTTCCACCACCTCTGAGGTTATGTTGGTCCGACAGCTTCCAGAGAAATGTAGGTACGAAAGGCTAGCAAGGGTTTTCTAGAGATGCGACTCTTTGGCCCTTTTTATACAGTCCTTACATCAAACTGTGATTCACCCACAGAAGTATGTGGTAATAAAGGCGAAGCTGCCAGGAGATGCTTATGCCACACATTCACTGCTTGATTACTAAATAAATTCCCTGTAGTCACCAGTCACTGCAAGTTTCAGAACTAGTTATTCCACTCCTCAGAGGAAGTTATATTCTCTAAAATGGATTGTTATCTACAACATGACTTTTGAACTGTTCCCACCATTCTTATGGGAATAAACCCAGCCTATTATAAATTCAGAGTCAGTGGATTCAATTCCCTGTCAAATGCATATAGCCTGGATACAGTGATTAAGACATGAGGGACTGCATTTTTTTAGTGTTATGATAACTCCAAAGCTCATCTGGAAACTCCTACTTGTTCTCCTCTGATGGATATTAATGAGGACTTTTGCCTTTGATTCATTCTGAGAAATGTCCCACAGGAATTTATTCAAAATATTTCACATAGTTTGCAAAAATCCCATTAACTCCTCTTAACAGTGCAGAAGGCAACATAAGATGGAAAAAAACCTCCTAAGCGCAAAAAGCAGAGGGCTTATGGCAAGTATGGGGCCACACAAACTGTAACTATTCCCATGTCCTTCAAAAGAAAGGAGAGTGGAAACCCACCTCTTCACTATCAGATACACTCGACAAGTTCACTGGAACAATTCCTCGTGCAGTTGGCACAGCTGTCTATATGCTAATGCAACTGGACCAAGCCAAACTTATGTAACTTACACCAGCTCCAGAGTGCAAAGCAGATGCTATCACATCCCAAAGCATAAGGTTTACCAATTCCAGAGGCAAACTGTGTAAAAAAAAGCTCATTTAAAACATCTGTAAAGTCTCCAAACCTGAAATCCCTATCAAAGCTACCTACAGAACCAGAGGAGGGGAATTCTGCTTTGTCTTTCCCCTGTCTTCACCTCCCCCACCTACTAAAGCTCCTTAACTAAATCATTCCAGATCTTTTTTTCTCAAACCTGGATTTCTGTTTGGTACTCAGAGACTGTCTGAGCTTGAATGAGAAATGAAACATGTCCAAGAACACTGAAGATGTGGAACAAAATGCTTTCATTCTCTGATCTAACGAAGATTAGATCAAGACAACACGATCTACTCCTTATCCGCAGGATCAAGAGTCACAAGATCGCACAAAGTAGAATGTCAGGCACAGACATAAGCAAGTGTATCAGAAAAACATGGCTACAAAATATCACGGCAAATATCTAGAACAAACCATTCTTCCGACGCACGCCAACGAGGGCAGCAGCACACACTTCACATGGCTTTGGGCACCTCGATTTACTAAAAAACAGTTTAAATCATGGTCACCTCGACTTATCTGACTGTACTCCCACTCCAATCCCACTGAAATGAATGTCCTGACGACTTCAGAGGACTCTGGGCCAGGCTAAACAGCCGGTGAAAACTATCGGTGCCCAGGCGGGTTGGCCTGGAAGCCTCACAGACCCAGAGCCCGGCACGCTGCCCGTCGAAGGGGCGGCAGGTAAAGCCTAACCCTCCCTGCCTCCCCACAAGGGCACACAAACGGCCCTCTCCGAGCGGCCAGGAGCGCTGCCGCCCACCCGCTG
>NW_010159657.1:29561-51741 GCF_000695765.1 Mesitornis unicolor
CCGCCCCGCTGCCGGCGGGCCCGGCCCCCGCCTGTGACTGCCGCCACGCTACTGCACGCGGCGGCCCCAAGCCGCGCATGCGCGCTCAACACTGGCAGGTGGGCGTGCTACCTCACCTACAGCGCCTGGCGCCCGCGCCGTGCGCATGCGCACTACATGAGTTCGACCTCTTCGCCGTCTTTCCGCTCTGCCCATCCCCTACCGCGGCGCGTTACGGCGGCCGCCTGGGGACAGCCCAGTCCCGTTCCGCGTTGCCGTACGGGTGCCAAGCGGCGACACGTGTGTCTAATAGCGAGCGGCCCGTACCTGGCTGCCGTAGCAACGAGGCTCCTTGTCGGGGCTTTCCCTGGCTCCCCTGGGGTCGCGACCCTCGCAGCCACGCTCCCGCCTCACTCGGGCCACTCGTGCCCCGGTTGCCTTCCCGAAGCGGCCAAGGGGGTCAGATACCGACGAGACTGGGGCTCACAGGAGACCAGCTGTAGCCTCCCTGTGTCGTGAGAGAGCTGATCCGGCGGCTTTCCAGCCATGTTTGCAGCCTCAGAGGTGTCAAAGGGGAGAAAGGTGGCCCCCACAGTGACTCCCCCACCCTCTACCCTTGGTGTGTTCATGCAGCCACGTTTGCACTCTGCAGCCCTTTGTGAGCCCAAAGCAAAGCAGCCGGTGTTGTTTAAAGGGCAATACCTTGAATGGGAGATCCTGCCAGAGCAACTGGTGCAATTTCCTGTATAAATATTGATGAGCCTGGAGAGAAAAGGAAATGAGAAGCTGGCTAGCCAAGCCGGGATGTACCCCATTGCTACAGGACCCAGCCTGCGGCCTTGAAGGCAGTCTCTGAATGTTAGCTCCCCACTGCCGTCCACAGACACACAGACGACATGTCCAGAGGGTCTTCTTTATTACAGCCTTGCACCATGCACAGAGAAAACGTACCATTTTACATGTAGACATCCCTTTCATACCTTGAGCAGAGGCTTTTTTACTTAGCTTAATTTCCTTCTTAAATTTGGGGCTAGTCCTGTCATCAACAGCACCTTAACATTTTGGTGACGCTGCTTGGAGTTGGTATGGGCAGGACAGGTTTAATGCCAGCTGCTTTGCCTTATTCAGTGCTATCATTGCTGGCATAATGTGAAGCTGAGGAGTTTGAGGATTTTTTTTTTTTGAGGATGCTTTTCTGGAAAAGATCCTGCTTTCAGTTTTGAACTAGGGAGAAGTCCCACATACAAGTTTCCTACATTTCTCCCTTTGCATTGCTTGACAAAGGAAATTGTGGCCTAGGGACACAGTAAGCTGGCAGTCTGCTTGATGTTTCACATAATGAAACCCCTTTTCCCTCTTAATTCCTTCATGTTGAATAAAAAAAGGTAATTTTCAGACATTAAATTTAGATTAAGTCATGACTTGGTAGTAAAACCAGCTTGGTTTCATAATAAATATGCTTTTGCCTAATTGAAAACAATTAGAAGATAAAATTATTCTTAAAAGTCACATAGTACAGTGTTATAGAATACACTGTAGTGGCAAACAGTGACCAGACAATGGGATATTTGGTTTCCTGGACTCAAAAGGATTACACAAAATAAAGCAAACCTAATCTTTTAAGAGATCATTCCCTAAAGCTGGATCAGAAAATGTTGCCTCCTTTTGTCGGCAGTTATTAAAACTGAGAAAATCCTTCCTGACAATAAAGTATTTAACAGGATTTCATAGGCAAGATAAGTACACCAGAAGACATTCAGGTGAAGTTAAGAATGCTCATTGATTTACTTTATCCAAACTACTATGGGCTAGGCAAAACTGTTCAAAATACTTGATAGATTCACAGAGCTTTCCTAAGTATGTAATTACCCCACATAATTTTTATATTAGGTGAACAAGATCTGAATTGGACGCAACCATCCTTGTAAAAATGCCAGCCACCTTTCTGTGCTACTTTTACCAGTGTCAAGAGGTGACGAGATGTTTGTGTTTCCAGGCTGAAGTTAGCTGCTGTTGTCTCAGGCATGAAGATGAACTCAACGGGGTCAGCCGGAACCGACTTGGATTTGTTTCAAAAAGCCAGCGTGAAAGAGGATGAAGTGTTCCTTCCAGGGAGATGAGAACAGCAGCTCACCTCTAATCAGAGCACTAATGCCTTGGCTTTGGCTATTCATTTTCTAACTGCAGGATTGAAAGCCTCTCTGCAAAGAGAGGTTGTGCAGTCTCCAAAATCTTCGGAGGTTTTCAAGACCTGACAGAATAAAGCCCTGAGTAACCTGGCTTGGTCTCATAGCTGATGCTGCTTTGAGCAGGAGGTTGGACTATAAACCTCCTTAGGTCCCTTCCAACCAGAGTTAGTCCATGATTCTATTATTTTCATCCATTTTACACATATAATCTTTGGCTTTCTTCAGATATCAAACTGGTTAAGACTAGGTTTGAAAGCTCATTTTTATAAAGCATGGCCAGAAAAGAGTTGTGAATTTAACTGCTTTGTATGACTGAGACATGACCCAGCCAGAAAAAGACAAAAATCCCTGTACGAGATGAAAATATCATGATAACTCTTCAAGGAAAAATTATTAAAAGGGTGAGAAATTACAAGTCTTTTGAAGTATATATCACAGGCCTATATGCATTTGCAAAACAAACTGGAACTGCAAAATAACTACTGGGACATGTTTATAGCACTACAGTCTCCAGTGTGCTGCATAGTAAGGGCCAAGATGACTTTTGGGCATAGTCTCCACTGGCTGCAAGGTTATATGTCATACAGCCTAAGCTGCTCCTTCATGTCTCCTTCAGACATCTCTCCAAATGTGTCACTTTTTTCCTTCATGAGCCTGAAGATGGCAGCCAGCTGCTCTCTCTGAACCCTGTCAAGAAGAAAAGGAGAAGTAGGAATAGCCAGTCCCCAGAAGGCATTTTGAGCAAGAACATCATGGTCAAATGAAACACAAATCCAAATGCAGGTCATTTTACATGCCCTACTGGCTGCAGGAAATCTGCCCATGTGAGATGAGAACAAGATATTCTCTGGTTCTCTTCCTCTACCTTCCCATCTGTCCAATCATCCTGCACATCTCTGCAATTCTTTAAATATGAAGATAAATCAGACTGCTTTAACACCAACTTTGGAGTTCCTTAGAACTTATCTGTGCTCAGAGTTTTTGGATAAGTCAACATGTGGAATTTCATAAGACCAACGTGTCCCAGTTTAGCAGACTCTATAATGAAACCAGATTAAGCGTCATCAGCACAGTGTCCTTTCATTCTGTAACAAGAGTATGTAGATACAGAGTCATTCAGGAATGGCTATTAAGTTTTAAATGTATACACTACCTTAAAACTAGACACTAGACTGCCATCCAGTGTGGACGTGACTTTAATCAGCCACTGGAAGATGAGATCACAGATAGAAATCTGCTTTGATTCGAGGGCTTGTTTGCCAGTGTAAAGTGGTGAGATGGCCTCATATAGCCAGTGATCCCCATGTGGGCCAAGGCTAACCAGTGGACCACCTAGCTCAGATTTCCAGCCCTAGAAAGTCCCATAGTAGATGATTAACACTCTTCTCCCCGTAACAGGTGATAACAGGTGATTTCCCCTAACCTAAAGCAGTTAACCATTGCTTTATGTCCTGCAGCACAAAGATTGGGATCTATCACAGGGCTTTATTTGAGGAAGCTTTATAGGAGGGCTTATATTGGTCATACATCTACTGGTCATCACGTAGAGATACAGAAGGGTGGGCAGCACAGAAATGTCATTTGTTATCAAGTAGCTTGTGAACTGATGTGTCTACAAAATCCTCTGTTAGGGCAAAACAAATGTGCACCTTGGCTCCAGGGGGGGCTGGCTATGGGTTGGGACATTCTCATTGTGGACTCCTACCTGGTTGGAGTCAGATTGCAGCATTGTCTAGCACACCTCATACCCCACTCTCCTGTGTGACATTAAAAGAACTAATGAGGTCCTGGTGCTTTATGGCTGTAACAAGGGAGAAGCAGTTTCTGTTACTTCAAGGCTTATTTTGCCCCTGCATGACTGTGGGGCCAGAATTTAGCAACAACCCAGCAGCTCAGAGCATAGATCTGCTGCAATCCTAGCTCCTGTTTTTTTAGCATCTTTAGTCCCTCCCTCAGCTAGAAAGACAGACTCTGGCTTTTCTTCCACGTTATCACCCTGTCAAGAGTCCTCTGTCCCCATCACAGCCAGCTTTCCACATGGGGCTTTAATACACTCTAATTAATCCATTTAAACACATGCCCTTAGTTAGCTGAGGATAGTCTTCCTGCAAGTCCTGTGTGGACACGCTATTGGCTATTCCAGTAACAGGAGAGGTAGAAATACCTATTGACAGGCAAAACCAGGACACAATCTTTGCTTGAAAGAAGAGAGGACAGCATCAACAAATCAGAACACCATGAACAAGATCAGTGGAAGGAGACAGTCAGGAATGTGCAGAGGAGCCTTTGTGTGCCGAGCTCCTCTGGAGTGGGGCTCTGCATTGCCCCATGCCTGAGCTGAGCCCCAGTAGAAGCAGGGACAGCAGGGTGTCCTGCCAGCACCATTGCAGCAGGCAGGGCACGAAAAAAAGCAGATCCTGGCAAAAGAAAGCTCATTTGCCAATTCTTTTCTATTGCAATTGAAATGCTATTGTCCTAAGGCCAAACATATCCTGGTAATGATGTGGGATCTTTTGGTTGTGAAATCTCTTGGTCACAGGCTGGCTGTCTCTTCTGTAATTTTTTGTGCTTACATGAGTAGCATCCAACTGCACTTTCCAGACGAGAGAAAAGGAAGCACAGTCGCTGGCGATCAATATTTTATTTTAGATCACCACTGGGCACCAGAGGGCACATTTCCAGTCTGGTGTGGAGAAATTCAATACATGGCTTTGCCTCACGTATCTGAAATGCCTGCCAGCTGGGGGGGCTCCACACAGGTCTGCATCCCTCGCTCATTATTTCACAGACATTAATACTGCTGAAACCTCCCCAAAGGCCTGTTTCCTCCTCTCTAAACCTCCAAAATCAAGATCATAGAGAATGTTCACTCTATTTTTTTAAGCACATCATCAATGCATTTTGGCTCTTCCCTCAACTTTAAATATCATGGCTGTGCATTTGAAAAACAGGAATCAAAAAGAGCTGTTACTGCCGTTACTTCTCTGTGCTACATAATCTACAACAAAGGGAGAGCAAAACAAAGATGAAGAGAGAAAAGAGCCTGGGAAGGAAGAGTAAGGCATCAAAAACATGAAACTGATTTCAAAAAGGAGCTTCTCCTATCAAAGATGACCTTGTAAAACAACTTTGTAGTGCTCCAGGTTGTATTTTTTTTATTATTTCAAATCAAACCTACCCCATTCACAAGTAAAATTATTCTCTCTTCCCATAAGTGCTGTCCTCAAAACTACTTGGTTTCAGGAGGTCAAAGAGGATTTTACTTATTGCTGACAAAATAGATTAATTAAGGATTTTCAGAGCAGCTTAATTCTTCTTGATAGGCAATTGAATTTGCATACTTAACTCCCTTAGGCTCTTTGCAGACATTTCAGTCCAAGAGTTTTACGATTAACTGGAGGTTCGGGGCAGTGAGACGTAGGTATGTTAAAGGAGATCTGTGTTAAAGGAGAACTGCTGTGCATCTGTGTTTACAGCAGCCGAAAACCTGGGCAGAGCTCCACAGCCAAAGCAAGCCAGGATCCTGCTCCAACACTGCGTGGCCCCAGCAGAAATAAGGGAAAATCCCTGATTTTTGTCACTGGTCTGACTCTGTTGTTAAGGAAGTCTGTGGAATCATTTATGGGGCAAAAGGCACATGAGGCAGAATGTACCTCTAACCTAAAACTCAGCTTTTCAATGCAAATCTCTTGAGGAAGAAGTTACAAGCTGCTGGAGGCAGGGAGAACAAGCATAAATCAAATAAACTATTCAAAGGTTTATTGGACCAAACAAAGGCAATTTTTACAGATTCAAGCCACTAGAATTACAGTCCTTTGTATAAGAGCCACCATCAGATACAAAACAAACAAACAAAACAAACAAAAGTAAAAAATACCCAGACAGCCATTTGAGTTGAAGAAATAGTTTGACTCGCTGCCACTAGCAAAAATCTGGACTCAACTATAGACTTTGCTTGATGTACATATTGCCATGTAACTTAAACACAATGTATATAAGGCATTCTTTGCATAGTTGGGTGCTCAGGACACAGAGTCAGCCAGCCAGCACCGAGGGGAGACAGCGGCTGTACCAGCAGGATGTTGAAGCAGAGGATCCAGATGTGCCTAAATTCGTATGCAAACCACTGAACACGCTTGCAGTTGTCGGCTGGGAAGAGGCAGCCCAGCCTCTTCTAAAGCTGAAGCCTCCTGCTGTTCTTTAAATAAGCCCTTTTGTGAAGAGTTTGCCAACCCCAGGCGCTGGAAAGGACAACTGTGTACAAGGTTTCAAGTATTGTCTGCATAGGAATTACAAAGGGGAAAAGGGGAAAAAAAAGCAGCCTGTTTGGTTTCTGATATGTTTGCAGTGTTAGCCAAGAGGCAGTCGTCCTGCAGTGAGAGAGAAACTTTGACAGACACATCCCCACCCAGCCTGGTGTTTCTACATCATTAGGGGACAAGGGCCCTCTCCTCACTCTCGCAAACGAGCTGGGTTTGATTTGAAGCCTGCTGTGTCTGAAGCAGGTATACATGGCCAGCCGAATTCATCTGCTATACGTGACAGAGCTGAGGAGCAATGCTGAGCTCTGACTCCAGTGGACAAGCCACAGGGCTAGCAAGAGAAGAGGGCACCAGAGCAGCAAGCGGGGAAAGGAATGGGAAGGGTGTCTCTTCCAGGACCCCCACAATCTCATCCTGAGCCAGAGGAAACCCCATATGCCATAGCTACCTCCTTGGGTCTCTCCTCTTGGGAACCAGAGTAAAGTGAGAATCCAGATATTAACAGCAGCCACAATGTGGTCTCCTGAATCTCCATCACAAGCAGAACAGCTAAACTATCAATCTTCATCACTTCTTGAGCCTTCTGCCTACCTACAGAATCAGCTCTGCTAAGATAACTACAGAAGCTAGATTTGAGTCGATCCAGCTAACATCTGCCATCCCTCGCTTGGACCCCACTTTGTCCCTCCACCCCTCAGAATAAAGCAGCATTGTACAACATTTGAAATCATAGGCAGTTCCCACACCCCAGCAATAAAGAGGAGATTGGCCCTAGGAAAAAACAATTTGATAGTCTGGTATAAGGTCCAGGCTGGTCTGGGAGAAGAGCTATGGTTCACCCGCCCCAATAAAGAAACAATTTCATGGCAGGCCTAATACATGGTAATGAATACAACTAATAGACTTGCTGCATATTTAGTATCCAATTTGGGTTCTGTCTGGGGAAGAGGGAGGAAGGTTCACCTCCTAGGACATCCCAGTCCCCCAGACACAACTCAAGTCATTGCTTGGGCCCAGCCTCAGTTCATGGAGCCACACAACAGGATCTCCTCAAACTTGATATCACAGGAGTTTTTGAAGAACAACTTCAGACCAAGAGGGGATCCCAAGTTTTGAGGGTTTATGGATTTCTCTTATGGGTGTGTTTGGTTGGTTTTGGTATTTCTCTCAAGCCTTTAAAGATGCCAAGGGATGCCTTTAGGAGGAGGCTAGGGACAACTTCATATAGTCTTCAGTTCTGCAAAGAGAAACAGGGAGAGAAGAGAAATCATTTCAGTCATTTCACCTCTCAGGCCGGTTCATTACTATTCACATAAATGAGCAGAGGCAAAACTCAGTGTGTGTGGGAAGGGAAGGCAACTTCCCACGTCAAGGCAGAACAAGCTGCTCTTTGCAAACCTCCTGCCTCTAAGGAGGAAGCACTTTGCTTCATCAACTGCAGCAGGATAGTCAAAAACCAATCAGAGGTGTAAATCCTCTCATCTGCAACCAAATCAACCCTTCTGACCTACTGATGAGAGCTGGAGAAGCCCAGCTAATTGGAAGCCTTCGTTAGCTTCAGAGATTACTGCCTCACTGTGCTGTGCAGAGCCTCCTTGGGCTGCTGGCACCCTTGCCCAGCCCAGATTCCTCCTCCTACCTGCAGCCAGATGAGCCAGGAACAAGCACTGGTTTCACAGGGCAGTGTGCCTGAACAGGTTGACCTTTCTCAGTCTTCCTACAGATGTGCCTGTTCAAGGGAAGAAGGCTAAAAACCCCAAGACTCTCTTCAGGTCATGAGGCTTCCTTTTAGTGGGAACCTCTGCCAATGTCCCAGGGAAGGAGGGTGAGATGACTAGATGTGATTTATGGGTGGCAACACCCAAGCACTCCCTGAGGTCTTGCAGCGTGTTGTTAGGAGAGCCAGGGCTGAAAAATGTGGTCCCTTGTTCTCAGCTTGAACTTTTAGACACTCTGCCCTTACTGCCCCAG
Organism: Mesitornis unicolor; assembly: GCF_000695765.1. Classification (NCBI taxonomy): domain Eukaryota; kingdom Metazoa; phylum Chordata; class Aves; order Mesitornithiformes; family Mesitornithidae; genus Mesitornis; species Mesitornis unicolor. Next base: position 37,963 of record NW_010159657.1, read on the forward strand.
CATCTCTCATGGCCCACCATCCACAATATCTGGCAGTACGCCAGGCAGCTGCCCACAGACACAGAAACCTGCACTAAGGTGGAGGAAAGCTACAACACGCATTACCTGGACACTTACAAGCAGATGCACCCCAGCCTAATTCTTCCTGAATTCAAGAGCGTTCACTGTCCATAACACCTGAGCCCCATTTGAAAGCCCCCAGCTCCCAACAGCCACAGTATGAAGGCAAGTTACAGCCTATTTCTTCCTCATTCTTCTATAAAAGGTTGCCTTCTCCAGCAGCCTTGCAAGTGCAGCCAACAACCTGGATCCCGGATGGGAGATACAGGGTAAAGCATCACGTGGGACTGTGGTTACTCAAGAAACGCTGCAGAGGCTCAGTGGCCGGCCCATTAGGACAAAGAAAGGGAACTCTCTGGAGTGGATAATCGCTCTGCGAGATTCGCAGTGCCGAGGATCAGATCATCCCACTCAAGTCATGCAAGCATAATCAGATTTCATGCACGAGGGCATATGCTCATTGCCCCGGGGGCCCAGAAGGAGAGGTCTCCTCCACTGTGTTGCAGTTGGAGTGGAGAAGGATGGACGATGCCAGAGAGGGTTCCTGAGGCTCAGTTGCAGCCTGCAGCCCCTCACAGGGATACTCACCTCCAGGACAGGGCCAAGCCAACAGCTGGGTTGAGAAGATCTTAAACCAAGTATGAACTTAATGGAGGATGTCCATCAGAGCCATAAATTCCCCATCTGCACAACAGGGATCCCCCTTACTGCTCCTGGAGCAAGCTGTGAGGGGGATTAGACTAAAAACCATGAGGCAGTCCATCACTGGGGACATATAACCCCCATGCTGAGCAGCTCAGGCATTGCTGCCATGGAGCCCAAGACTTAATTAGCTTGGGATGGCAGCTGAGAGCTGTGACCCACTGCTTATCCTTGGCTCTTCCCTCCTTTCCATTCTCCTTGGATGATGAAATCCACCTGATCAGCGTGCTTACCCCAGCAGCACATCACTCATACCAGGTCAGGGTCTTCTTTTGCTAGAAGCTCACATCCTCTCCTATTTATGGATTATCCAGATATCTCTACTGCAGCCTCAGCTGAGGCCCAAGCCAGTGAATAATACGATTTGTCAGCTGGACATGGAACAATGTTCCTGTGCAAGGAACAGCTGGAGAACAAGGAGCTCAGACAAGACCAGGTCCTCAATTATGAGAAAGGCTTAGGTACTGAAGGTTTTAAAAGCACATGCTTCTCCTGAAACATGGAAACTGAGTGTCCTTCTGGCGGCCTCAGAAGCATTCCCCTCACTCCAACTTAACCATGGCATTGGCACAAGAGCATGGGCTTCTTGCCTTTGAGAGCAGAGTGCATCCCAGCACTGACAAACAGGGTGGGCTGCTGGTGTTCCCACGTGCGTTTATCCCTCATGTGTGCAAAGTCCACAGCAGGTCAGGAAATCCAGTAGTCCATCCATAGCCTATAGCTTCCAAAGGAGTCCTAAACCCACTGTAGGGATATCCAAGACCATCTTGCTATAACCACCTCTGGTGATTGCTTGTGTCCTTTCTGGGACTAGTTTCACTCAGAAAGCTGATTTTCCCAAGTGTGAAGCATTACCAGCTCCTTCCCCTGACAGAGGGAGCAGGTGCTTGGCTTTTTGGGAACATCAGTCCTCTGGTCTGAAATCTTGGCAAGAAGGGCAAATAGCAATCTGGCTCCAGACAAGCTAGGATTGACCCTTGAAGGTTGAGAGCAGTGAGGAAAGGCTCTGGGTCCTGGGTAGACCTGGCAATGTGTCAGTCTCTTCCCAGGCAGTTCCCTCCTATCTAACTGCTGGGTGGTTCCATCACCACCACTTCCCATTTCTCTGCCCTTGGAACAGCTACCATCTCATTTCTGGTAGTGATCATAACCCAGTCTCATCCAGGATCAAGGTACTGCAGGAAGAATATGAGGAATGACGTACTAAATCTAAGCTTTCCCAGTGGTCCCAAAAGTGTGGGCCAGTTGCTTCAGCCAACAAGCAAAACATGGAGAGAAAGGACTTAAATGCAGAACAGAGAGAGATAGACAGGACTTAGAAAAGAGAAGAGTGGGAGAGTGAGAGGTACCAAAGGGAGCTTCTATCAACACAAATCTGAAACTCCTCCAGTGGTCAAAAAAGTTGAAAGGTACACACAACCTCAGGAAATACCTACTGCTCCTCTGGAACACCAGGAAAGCAGTCGAGGCTGCTGGAGCCTGCGGGACCAGGGAGCACAAGTCCCACTGCCTTTAGGATAGGAGCCGGCGAGGAGTCAGAGGGGCTGGGGACTACGTCACTCCCCAAGCATGTCCCCATGCCTATCGCTGTTTCAAGACAGAAGCCTCCCACATTTCCATGCCATAGCAGCAATAACCAAAAAGGCCAGAGCACAGCCTGGAAGGTGGCTCAAGCTTCTGGCCAGTTCAACCGAAAGGCCACAACCACCTCCAGTCATGCGTCCATCTCCTCGCAACACTCCTGACCCACTCAGCCAACACCACAGTAGTGTGGAAAGACATGGGTGGGTCAGCCTGCGCTTTCCTCCATAGCTCAGTGTTTGAGCTCCAGTTTGCTCTCTACCGATTTGTACCCAGCCTGGCATGATGTCCCGATTCCCCACAGCCCTTGGTCTCCCCCAGCTGCAGGGGAGCCGCAGGAGAGGCAGAGCCAGGCTCCCAGGGAGTGAACCGAGACCAGCAAGCTGCCCATGCCGCACAGGATTAAGCAGAAGCGGATGAAGACAAGTTGAGCGCTGGGTGAGAGAGACAGAGAAGCAACCACAAGCAAGGACAATTTAGGACCTGGGCCAAAAGAAAAAAACCCAGGAGCTAAAAGCAGAGTCACTGTCTGGTCTGAAATCTCATTCCAGGGCAGGGGCAGAGACTCGCACCCAGCAAAGACCATGGAGGAGCTTGCAAAACTTTCCTCTCTGGGATGGGAGAGGAGGAGATGGGGAAGGGATGGCTTCCCCTTCTCTGGGTTTCCAAGGGAGGCATCCTGAGTTGCTCAGTTTTTAAAGCTGCCGGGGACTCATGACTCAATCAGATGCTCTATAAATAGGCCCAGAGCTCAACCCCACGGACATCTTATAGGTCAGAGGGCATTTTCCCTGAGGATATGGTGGAGGCAGAGAACAGCACTGGGCCACCAGGAGACTCCTTCCTCACACCAGTGGAGCCTGGCACCTATAGAAGGAACATCAGAGCAGGAGGAGCTCAGCAGGGCCCCCCAAACACACAAGAGGCAGATGGGAAGGAAACGTGCCTCATGTGCTGGGTGTTTTGCAGCTGAAATCAGCCTTCCCCATGGTTGCTGCCATCCCCATGGCTGGTTGGTAGCCACAGTAAAGCAGTGGCCAGAGCCTGACCTGAGGAGTCCCCTGGCTCTAGGCTGTGGGGTGCCTTGCTGCTACTCCTCCTCCCTCAGCCCAGAACAACTATCATGCTGCAGAAGATGAAAAGCAAACACATAACAAAACCCCAAAGAAAGCCCGAACTTACCAGCTTCCCTGATCCAAAAGAAGCACCATGCTGGACAGGACAGGACAGCAAAGCTGCTGGGTGAAGGTTAGCAGAAGAGAAGGGAGGAGAAATAGGCCCAGATCCCATGCTTATACAGAGAGGGGAGCAAGCAAGCAAGCCAGGGCTATGTGATGGCAATGCAGGGAGTGGACAGGGACAGATGCTGATGGAGAGCTCTCCCAAAATGCAACCTACCCCAGCTCACCCACTTATTTTTGGAGGGCCAGTAGTGGAGATGTTTGAAACGGGTCAAGGTCTGCCAACATGGTCACTAAACCCCTGCAGCTGCTTCCTGCCCCTGTGTGCTCCACAGTTGTCATCACAAGCATTGTTTCATTCAAAACCAAACTTCAGCATGGTTCTCCCTCAAGCCACAGCTGCATCCCTACATTGATCTGAGATGCCTGGCAAAGCAAGGAAAGGTCTCTCCTTTCTGTCATTCCCTGGAGTCAGGGTCTGTCCAGGGCACCTTGCCTTGCTGAAACTGCAGGGCCCAAGTCCAGGTTTATTCGGTGCCTCATAACCAGGAGGTTCTCTGAACACAGCTGGGGAGGAGACAGGTTTCCATTGCTAAATTACCACCAAGAAAAGGATGTGAGTGTGAGATTTACAGCCATCCAATTCTCCTTGCATGAATTTCAACTTGCAGCTGAGGCCTAGGATTAAGTCTAGCCTGGATTCCAGCAGTGTGTCCTCAACCCACCCCATGGCTGGCATGGAGAGGAGAGAAGAGGTTAGGAAGCAGGAGAATTTGCTTCTAGAATGGGTCACCTGGCTGCAGGAACTGAGCCCATTGGCCAAGGAAACTGGGCAGCCATCCCTACCGTCTCCTCAGTCTTACAGAGGCTGGTCTGTGGTCCAGGGACTCACCTGCTCCATCCATGAGTGCACCAGCAAACAGCAGAGAGTGTCTGAGCAGTTTGGTGCCATTCACTTGGACCCTTCTCAAGGGATCTGCAAGGATGCCCCAGCTGAGGCCCCATGGGGCAGCTTCTGGCTCTCCACCCCCATCTCTCTCTCTAAACCCCAGAGACAAGAGAGAACAGAGAGGAGAGACCTTTCCAGACTGTCACATGGGATCTGCTCTTCTTCTTCCAGCCAACACACCTAGTGAAGAGTGGCAAGGACAGAGTGCAGACAGCTCAACCCCTCAGCATTACCAAGGCCAACCAAGATTTGGTCAGAGGATCTGCTCTGCCTCATGGAAAGAGAGAATTGAAAGCAGAGAACCAAGTAGTTTCTCCTGATTTTCTCTTTTACCTTGAGTGGAGCCTTGTTGCAGCTGTCAACGATCAACACGGTCCTGATCATACTCCTTTCTAACTGAAAAAAAACCCACTAACCTCTTTCTAACCCAAGTGAGGGTTGAAAAGCAGCTGGCAGAAACCACTTCAATCCATCCATGCAAGCCAGGCCCTGAAGGCACACTGGGGAGCCCTTTCTCTTCCTCTCTCATCTGCACAAAGTGCCCAGCCAGGACAGCAACGCTGTCTGAACGGCTTCTATGAGCCATATTTCTCAGCCTGAACTATTGCTTTGCACCATGGCAGCTACAGGCCAAAAGCCTCAGGTGCAGAAGAGAAGGATTTGGGAAAGAACACTGTGCTGGCTTGACTAAGGGCTGCATCCTTCCCCTGCACTCCTCCCCTTCCTGCCCAGACTATTTTTCTCCCCCACGGGAACAAACACTACGTGCTTCTGTTCTACAAGTACTGGTGACCCATCAGGTGTGATCAAGCACAGCCACCACACGAGCAGATGCATTTTCCAACTAGATTTGCTGTCCTCTTCCCTCACTGAGGAGTCCCTCTATTTTTTAAGACTGAAGTAACCAGAAGCAGGAAGTTGCATCACTCAGTAAAGGTCACATTCCTTCCCCTTTCAGTCCAGAATTAGCACCAGTTCGAAGCCGCAGAACTCAAGTGAATACTATGCAAGACAACCACAAATTCTGGAGTAATGGAGGTTAAAGCAGAAGTGGGGCTTTGATTAAATAACCCAATCTACTGTGTGCATTCTCTCCTGTCTGAAGTCTTTCAGCTCTTCCTGAAAAAAGCAATTCCAAAATCAAGGGTCCCCAAATTAAGATTCATTGACTACGGATCACTACAAGTAGCCTCAAGGGGGTCTGGGAGACTCACTTGCATTTTTGGGCATGTTGCTGACAAGCTGTTTTACACAGGAACCTCTTGGGAAAACTGGAGGGCTGACAGGGCTAAAAGCAAAGACTAAGCCAGTCTCAGCTTTGACTGCACACCTTAGGACCAACTAGCCACTCCCTCAGCAGCCCTAATTTCCCAAATCAGGAATCAGAAGTGGTTGTGGGATGTTCAGCTTCAGGCATCTGAGACAGAAGAGGTGAGCATCCAAATATGAGAGGTCCCATTTTCCCCAGAGTGCTCATGGAAAGAGAGATAGAGGCAGAGGGAAGCAACTCATTAATTTTATGAGGAGGTAAAGGGGAGGGAGGTGGTGAGGGAGGTGGGACAGGCAATCAACTGTAGCTCAGAAATAAACCCTCCCCAGAAAATGAGACCCAAAAGCAAAAAAACCCCAACACATTAGCAGATGTTATCAGTGGTACCACTACTTCTAAGAAACAGCATGTCCTTACCAAAAAGGTTTGCAAGAATGTTTGTGGCCGAGGACCTAAGGTACTTGCTACAGAGATGTGAGATCAGAGGTCAGCTCAATCCTGCAACATAAAGGTGGCAAACCCGGGTCACGGCAGATCGGCAGTGCAGATGGTGTGCATGAGTCGGGGAGAGGGATGGGACTGCTGGGGGAGAAGGATGCAGGGCTGGGCTGAGCCGCTGCGCTCAGCTCGCCCAGGAGCTTACCTGGCAGCAGCCCTGCCCCCTTCCACCACCTGCGAGGCCTGAAATGAAAAGCTGCTGATGCTGCAGTGAAGATTTTGGGGGGAGGGTAAGCCAGCAAACAAAGCAAGACAGAAAAAAAAAAATTCACAAAGCTGCCTTAAAGAAATGAACAACAAAAATACGGAAGAGAAGAAAATAAAGGAGCAGTAGGAAAAACACATCTGCCAATGGCCCTCAGCGTGGGAGGCTGCTGAGTCTCCAAAGGACCTGATGCCCAAGTACTGTCTGTCAGTCCTAGGTGCACTGTCCTGCCCTGGGACCACTGCAGACAGATGTGAGCAGTGATGCCTGGGAGATCCACATGCCCAGGAAAGGTCCACCAGTCCCTAGAGCCCATTCTACAGTCCAGAGTACAAAACCCCCACCCCACTGCTGCCCATAGGCAATGTCCCCTCAGTGTCCCCAGGTGACAGCAGCAGCAGTTGTTGCCCAGAATAACCAGCCCAAGGCCCTGCAAGACTCCTGGCCATGAAAATCTAAGCAGCGATTGCTCAAGTGGTTTGGATGGAGCTGCTGATGGTGCAAAGGCTTTGAATTTGCCTGTTATAGGTAGATTTTTTTTTTTTGTGCGTCATTGCTTTGCAGGATCCTGAAAAGTAACTCTCATTGAGCCCCATGGGTTTCACTCTCATTCCCTCAGTTAACTCCACCACCGCCCTCTCCAAGTGAAAAATACAGCAATGCTAACAGCTCTGCTTAGCATTTTACAGTCTGGGGGCTCTAGGCATGATAAAGATATAACAAAAGGAAGAAAGCAGACATTTTTCATGATGCCACCAATGCATAATCAACCCACCATCAGAGGAAACCGGGGCTTATTTCTGTTGCTGACCCCAGAGCACACAGCCCTTGCAGATCTTTGCTCCTGGCAGTGCTAAAAGCAGGTGAAGCCCAAAAGCTGAGGACAACTGGGAGTCCAGAAGCCAGGGGAGAAAGGAATGACATCTCTTGATGGGTAAGTTGGGTTTGACTGGCGAGAACAGCTGCAGGCTGTAGGTTTGGCTAGTGAAGGCAGACTGCATGGAGCCCCACACACCACCTCAGTCTCTCCAGGACCAGAGTGAGGATGTGCCAATGCCAGCCCTTGGGCAGGTCTCTGGATTTACACTGCCTGCTGTAATGCCCTGCTCACACCACAGAGGCAAACCTGAGCCAGCCCAGCTGTCAGCAATGCAGAGATGTTGCCCAAGGGCCTCAAGGCAAGGCTTGCTATTGGTAGCCTGCCTGACCCAAGGACGAGGTGCAATCCCTCCATCCCTGCCTTCCCTGCTTGCTCAAGTTTCCACTTGGCCCATGCCAGGCTTTTACACGATGCCAGTTATGGTGGTACTCAGACCACAGCATAACAGGCAAGGGGTGACAAATTTCCCCACATCATCCCAGGAAGTGCTCACCACTGGGTGGAGAATTGGGTCTTACAGCCCTTGGGACAGCAACAGAGAGAACATCCCCCAGGCTTGCCTTGAGCCATCACTGGGAAATTGGTTCCCTGCAGCTCACCCCAGAGGGAAGGGGTATGAGCTGCACACATCTGCTAGGGGGCTGCCTGCCACAGAGCCTTGAATGTGGGGTCTGACGTCTCCAGTTTAGCATGGGCTCTTTGTGCCTGTGGGCTGAAGGGCTCCCTCCGCATATGGGCAGAGACTTCACACTGACAGTACAGGCTGCCTTTGGAGAGGGCTTTGCAGCTCAAGGTGTAAGGTTGGTATTGATTTTCCTTACATAGGCTGGGAAATCTTGAGCTAGAAAGCTTGTTCTTGGTAACAGGACAGGTCCTTTCTTTCTTCAGGCAGGACTCAAGCTCAGGAGGAAACTTTAGAACATCCATTTGCACTTTTTGCTCCTTTTCTACTAGGTCCACTACATGGCAAATCCCCACCATCACTTACAGCTGAGGAGCCAGCACTGGGTACAGACATTCCCAGTCTCAGCACCATCACAGTGAACAATAAAGCTCCACAGTTGCTCACTTTGCTCCAGAATTTCTGAGCTATGCCCATGTCCTCAGTTTGGAGGCCATTCACAAGGTAGAGGGAGGGGAAGTAGCTAGAGATCAAGTCCTCAACAGATGTAAATCAGTATGGTGCTAATGAGATCAGGGGAACTGCTTCCATCAGCTGGGAGATTTGGTCTAAGCACCAGAGATGGAGCTTGGACAGCTCTAAAGATATACAGGACCATAGTGTTTTCATCTTCTAAATCAGCGTGACTTTATTTGTTCTCATCTCTGGGTGGGAGAGGTCTGGATCACTGCAATGAGATGTTGAACCCAAGGCTATCAAGGTAGTTTGGGGAGAAAGAAGTCTGAATACACCCAGCTTGTTTCAAGATTTTGCCAACCAGATGGCCTTGGGCAAGAAGAAAAAGGAAACTTGACTTACCTTTGTTCTTCCTCAAGTTCTTCTTTGGTCATCATTGACTTGTACTGGTTTCCCCTCAGCTTTCCAGGACTGTATTTAAAAGAGAATGTCTCATCTGCAGCTGGAGAGTGGGAGAGGGAAAGACAAAGAAGAGGAAGAGATTGCGTGAGCCAGAGACCTCCCAAGAGCAAGGATCAACAGCAGTGGGCTTGTTCTCTTGAGCTGCTTGCTGACCCCTGCTCCTGCACCTGCACCCGCACCCCAAATGCTATGGCCACCCCAAAAGACTTCCTCAGTCAGGCCCAGGCTCCAGAAAGCCTGGGCAGTGTCAGGGAGGCTGTGTGGATTGCAGTGGAGAGCCAAGATGCTACTGGTCAGAGGATGGCAGAAGTCCCGGCTGCAGCTCGCACTGGAAACAGCGAAGACCACTGTGAGTGAGCAGCCCTGCTTGGAAGCAGATACACGTAAATCCTACAGCCCGCAAACCATATGCTATTGCTCTGCCTGGATTCAAAGCCTCGCAGGCCCATCTTGGCTTATCAAGACATGCTAATCCTGCCCTGATTAGCTTGCAGCATTTTCCGCTGCTCCACTCCAGACTTGCATTCCTTCTCTCTCCCTCTCCTTAACTAGGGGCCCTGTCCCATGCTTGGGGCTCATGGATGGTGCCACGAGCAGAGCTGTCCCAGGCCACACAGCCCAGCAGCTTTCCTGCAGCCCTTGTCAAAGCTGGGTCCAAGTCCCTGTCACTGGCCAACAGACCCAAAGAGGAACCCTGGGTTTTCTCCAGTTCTGGGTGCTCTCCTCCCCGGCTCGCCAGGCTCAGCCCTGTGCTAATTAGAGCACCGAAGCTCACAGACTCTGAGGCAAAGCTGATTCTTTTCCAATCGGATTTTGTTTGAGCACTATTTGCTTTTAAAAACCTCTCCCCTGCTTTATCTTCCTAGAGATGAGAGAAAACAGCAGGAGTGGAGGTCAATCCAACGGGCGGCCCAAGGAAGAGCAGCTGCTTTGGGCAGTTGCCTTTATTGGTTATCTGTGGGCTCTTTATCTGTGAGCCTTTATCTCCCAAGGCCTGCAGGACTCAGCTGCCTTGCATCGAGCTATCTAGCATTGCTGTTTCCACATCCACCCAGAAACATTTGCCATTTCCACCAACCCTCGGAGCTCTGCAGGTACTTCTAAGGGGTCCACAGAAGTAAGATGTTATTATATTATCTACACAGCCTTGAAAAATTGCACATTATCCACTAACCAAATATCCAGGATGCTACCCACAGCACCAGCAAGACACCAGAAGTGATGGAAATCCTCTGTCTTCTGTGGCAGGAGAGGAAGCCTCAACTTGTACATAACCCACGGGAACACATCCTGTCCCCAGCCACCTAGGGAAGTCCTTTCCAATCCTCACCGCTGCTACTGCAGGCACCACATTCATGACAGCCTCTCCTCCTCCACCTGGCCAGATGAAAAACTCCACAGCCCCTCTCCTCCCTTACTAACACCCAGAAGGATCTAGCATCAGCAGCTTCCCTTTATTTTCCGGTCAATCAATACTGCCCTTAAGGATTTTCTCCCTGCATTCAGGGTCAACTGCTTGGCTCAGCAATTTCTCCAGCCCCAGGCTCACACATGCACTCAGTGGCTGCTAGAGCACTCACAGACCATGGGGACCTTGGCAAAAAAGGCAGTTCAGAGCCTCATTTTGTAGGTGTGGAAGCCTGAGAACTCAAATCCAAGCTGTGCAAGGCTGTGTGGGCAGGTACAGGACCAAGTGTGCCAACCGCTGCAAGGTCACTGCTGCTGGCACGCAGAGCACACCCGGAGCAATCTTAGCAGGCTGGGAATTTAACTGAAGCCTCCTCCCTGCAGATATTCACATTTCCTCCCTTCTTCCCTACATCTCCGTGCCTCTGGTGCTGGGGAGCTTCCCTGGGAAGTCCTGGTGGATTACTGCTTGGTTACTGATCTGGAGCATTTCTGTCACCCCAAAACACCATCGGGGCTCCCAGGGGAACAACAAGGCAATCCTTTTCTCTAGTGTCTTCACCCCCATGCTCTGGGTCTGCAGCCCCAAATGTTCACTTCAGCTGGATCCCATTTCTCTTGGTGGGAAAACCTTCCGAACAGGCAGACAAACAAGCATGGCCAGCTGGAAACAAGCAGTAATGCTGCAGCTTATCAGCCCTTCGGGTGGCCACAAAAGTGCACAGAAAGAAAATTCAGCTGGCTGCTGCTTTGGGAGATATTAGGGGAAAGAAAAGGAAAAAAATAGGGTGTAACATCCTGTTTCTTACCCTGAGGCAGAGCAGGAGCTGTTTCATTACCTTTGTATAGCTCGCCTGATTTCAAGGACAATTAAGATCATTTCCCTTATGTCGTTTTCTGCCAAGTAAATGGAGATTTGGGATTTTGCTTGTCCCAAAAAGGGCAGTTTAATTGCCACCCTGCCAGAAAAGAATAAGGGAAGAGGGAGGCGAGGAGGCTATGCATCTCTCTGCCCACATGCTGTCGTTAAAAAGGAGCCAGTGTGCTGCTTTGGAAACCACGGGATGTTTTCTGAGCTCAGGAACTTTCTTTGCAGAGCAAAAACAAACTTCAGGAAACACACAAAAAGGGAGGCTGGGTTTTCACGTGGACAGCAAAAACACTACAGAAATATGAGGTGACCTACTTACTCAGAGCCTCCGTGAGTTCATATTAAAGAAAACATTTGTCTTTCAGCTCTCTTCCCTTGTGTTGCCAGCACCATGACCCTGGGCTGGCAAGGTGAAAGCAGCCCCAAAAGTGCACCTTTGCTCTGAATGCGCTCGCTCCAGCATGTCCTGCGCATGCAGCAAGTACCTGCCAGCTCCACGAAGCAGGGAGAAGGCTGCTTTGATGGTTTTGGCCGTTACTTTACCCAGTCCTATTATTGACACCATTTCTGAGGTGTTTTATAATTCAGGAGAGGAGTTGGTGACTGTTAGCAGGAGGTGCTTAAGGAGTATGCTGGGCTAGTGATGACCCATGGCCAGGGACCGTCATCTCCATCTGATCCTGACCCACAGCCAGAGCAGTCCTGAAGCAGAGTTGAACCAGCAGAGGCAAACCCTGGCAGAGCAGTGCTACCGAGCATCCACTGGGCAGGATACATCCATGATTCCTCAAACCAGCTCTCCCGCAGTCCTGCACAGTAACGTCCCCGATCACCAGTGCTGTGGGGAAGCCTAACGGGGTGGAATAAGTGTCTCTTGGGAACCTCGTCTCCAGAGGTGCTTCCCCCATCTTGTGGGCTTGGCACCAGGATTAAAATTTGATTCTCTGTGGCATTAGGCATAATCCTCCCAAGCCAGGGGATTGCCACCCAGCACCTTAAAAAGGGCAAGCGGAAACTGGGGCAGGGAAGGGAGAATGCCCCAAGCTCTCCTGTTCCACAGCTGCTCCCAGCCACCCCAGGCAGGGGCTCCTGGGAACATCCCAGCGTCTCTGAGGCTGCTCAGGAGAGCAGAGGCCCCTTCAGACACACACTCTTGCTTGGCACCATCTGTTTCATTTTCTTATGAGCGCAGCAGTTGTTACCCCAATTAGTCAATTAATCATTTTCCAATCAACTAATTGGCTAATCAGTTAAAAACAGCTCTGACTAAAGTCCCCCGGAGATCGTCCTGGATGGGAACAAGAAGCTTTTGGGGCAGCTTCATCACAAAGCTACCCCACGGCAAACAGCCCCCAGGCGTTTGGGGAAGCAAACAGGGGCTGCTGCCAGAGCAGGAATCTCCTTTGCATTTCCTGGAGGAAGGAGCCAGCCCCAGGCATTCAGGGCTTCATCCCCTTGACCCCATCTGTACCCTCCCAGCAGGGTGCTGGCTTGCTTGGCACTCACCATCTTCATCCTCTGGCTCTCTCACCACCAACTTCTCATTTTCCGAGTCCAGATCTTCCTCCTGGAGGGGTTAAAATACAGAAGAGCCATGAGGAGATGGTGCTGTGCTAAATAAATGTGCTCAGCCAGGGCACCAGAGCTCCCAAAGCAAGGGCTGGGTACTCCTCCTCTGCCTCCTTCAGGGAACAGGCCAAACTGACACTTCGCTAACAAGCAAGGTTCATTCCTCACCCCTATGAGCTGAGCTTGGAGATCACCAGCGCCCTGGAGCACGCGTCCTCCTGCATCCTCCCCAGCCCCGTGCATCTCATTTGAAGTAACAGGGCTGGCATGCAACGGGCAAAGCACACAGGAGAGAAGGGAAGGAGCATGAAGGGAGCCCGGCAAGCTGCCACACTATCGAGGGGGATACAGGAAAAGTCAGGGTGAAGGAGACCCAAGGGAAATTAAAACAATCCGAGAAGGACCCTGCGCAGAGCCGAGTGCTGGCTTTGCAGTGCATGGCTTTAGATAAACTGCAGGAGCACGGTATGCAGCCCCAGCCCAGAACTAGGTTAGTTTGTCATCGGTGAGGAATGCGCATTATTCACAGCCATTTGGCTTCTTCTCACCACCCTGCTCTGGGGCTCCCCAGAAGGACACGCCACTGAGACCCCCGCCCCCCGCAGCCACCGCTATTTTGGGCCACACTTCCAAACATGGGCACTTCCTGCTGGACACCTGGGCTTCCCCAGGGATCGCTGGGAGCAGGGCAGCACCCGAAGGAGAGGGCTTAGGGAGGCAATGCTCAGCCCTGGCCCTGGGGATATGGCCAGGAGCTGGGGGAAGTTGTTCCCCATCACTTCTGTCTCTCCCTGTGAGCTGGGATGTCCCCAGGGAGACGTGAAGGGACATATTATATATATTGATTATTTTAGGTCAGTAGGATCTGGGCATTTCTGAGAATCTAACCGTGGAAGCAAGGAGGAAATTTGGGTGCCGAACCTCCAAGGACGGAAAAAATCCCCGCTCCAACCCAAAGGAAGAAACATCTGATGGGAGCAGAGAGGGAGCAGCTGAGGATGCCAGGCTGGCAGGCGACAGCAACGCGCTGCAGCCGTGGCTGGTCTGGGGAACCCCCACCGCCGGG
>NW_010159657.1:51772-59336 GCF_000695765.1 Mesitornis unicolor
GTGGCTGTTCTGGGACCCCCCGCTCGTGGCAGCCGGTAGCTCGCTGCAGCCCAACATTTTTCTGCTTGGATGGCCCAGAGGCAGATGCCAGCACCTCCCTTCCCCCCGTGCTGCTGCCCCAGCCTTGACATCCCCATCCATCTGCCTCGCCAGGGCCACTTGCTCCTTCACACCCACAGCCATCGCTGTGCCACCACGAGAGCCACCCCAGGCTACATTAGCGTCACCTCGCTCGCTGACCCCAACAGGAGACAGGCATTGCTCCCTGCACATCCAAGAAGCACATTTGCTCCTGGAGAATGGTTTCTTTCTGCTTTAAATGGACCAAGCCATTAAAATCCCACCCAACTCTCCTCGGGGGAGGGCAGCGGGCAGGTTTTGCCCCTTCCATGGCTGCTGCTACCCCAAGACGATATCCCATTGTGCAGGGCCACCAGCACAGGGCTCGCTGTGCCACCTTCCCCATCCCACGCACCTCTGCCTTGCTGGAGAGCGTTTCATGGCTGCATCCACCCTCCACTTGTTCCGTGTGCCCGAGGCTGGGCCCAGGTGAGGCACCCACAGGTGGTATCTGGAAAGAGGGAAAAGCTTTGAGCACAAACACCCCTGAGCCCTCCCCGTGCTCAAACAACCAGCTCCGGCAGCACCAAGACACACAGACAAGTCTCCAGACGAGGCTGGCAGCCCGTCCTACCCCAGTGCCCAAGTCCACGCTGCCTCTGATCCATGTGGCATGACTGCTGGATTGAGGGACACCAGAGACCTTCAATGCCAGCCCTGGAGCCAAGGTTTGGAGCTTGTGAGCTACCCTCCACAGCACCCCCATCCCATGGCACCAGAACCCTCGCAAGAAGCCACTGTTGAGGGGGAGCAGCTCAGCCAGCGCTGGTCTCAGCTGCCCAAGGGTCCTGGCAGGGTCGATGCAGCAGATTGGGGCTAGCAGGAAGGGAAAGGCATGGTACCCTCAGCTCATTAACGCCTGCAGGGCCTGCTCTGCCAGCTGCATCCTCCATCGCTGGGTAATACCCCTTTGAAAGCCTCCCGTTCCCCCACTGCAATCCCAGAATTGAGGCATCCCTGTCCTCTCAGCCCCACATCAGCTTTGAAAGCAGCACGGCCTCGACCCCTGCGCAAAGCCTTCCTTCCCCTGCCCCCTCCCAGCCCAAATGCTTCTCAGTAAAACCTTTCCATGCTGCGCAGGGAGAGCAGCCGTGGAGGAGGATACGCGTGGGCAGGGAGCGAGGACATCGCGTCCGTTGGCCTTGCAGTGAAATACCAGCACTGGGCTGGGAGCAGCCTCTAGGCTGGCTTGAAAAACAGTCAGACAAAATCCCTGCCAGCTGGAACAGAGGGGAGAGCCCTCCCTGCCTGGAGCATCCTGACACCCCCAGGGAGTCTGCCCCGAATTTCAGGGCTCCTTAGCCATGGGGCAAGAATAGCTGAGCTAGGACTGCCATGCCCTGGGCACAGGATGCTCTGAGAGCAGGGCAGTATCCTGGAGCCAAAAAATGGATGGGGAAGGTATTGGGACAATGCTGGGAGATTTGACAACCAAAGAGGATACCACGGCACCCAGGCACTGCTCTTCTAGGTGAGGCACAGCCTGGGGCAATACAGGGAGACTGCTTCAGTGGTGAGGAGTGAGGGAAGCATGGACCAGGCCCAGATAGCAGAAGGAGCTGCTGGAGAAGCAGGGACCCGAGCACTCCAGCCACCAGCCTGCAAGCCAGCATCTCTCCATGATTGCACACTGACCGAGAAAGCTTCCCCACAGAAAAAAAAAAAAAAAAAAAAAAGAAAAAAAAACCACTGCAGGGTCCCCCACCAAAAAAAAAAAAAAAAAAAAAAAGGCAACAAGAAGCACTGCAGGGCAGCTGCACACGTCATTATCCAGGAGCATCTGGAGGAGACTCAACACGGGCTGCCCAGGCCAGCTGCTGCGGCAAACAAAGATCACATTGCCACTGGCATCGGCAAGAGGACACTTGGTGGCAGCTGCCTGGCCCCCAGGCCACACAGGGATGAGAACATGCCCCGTGTGCCCTGTCTGCTCCTGCTTGTGGGCAGGATGGACCCAGCACATCCACAGCACATCCCCTGCCCACTTACGGCTGAATCCTACCTCTGCGCAGCTTGGCAGATGCTCTGGAAAGCCCAGGGTTAAAATCCAACAAGTCATTTACCTTAAATAACAAAGCAGCAATAGATCTGTCCTGGCTTTTGGCAGCTTCTGGCTTTAGAGCTGAAGCATTTGTTAGATCATCAGAAACATGCTTTGCTTTCGCCCTTTAGCTTCATGGCCAACGAGAAAGACGCCCGCGCATGAAGCTGACTCCAGCAGCAGAGGCTTTGGACCAAAGCAGGAGCGAGGATGACATCTCCAGGGACATTCTGGGCTTGGGCAGCATCATCACAGACTTCCCCCAAGGGAAGACAGCTCAGATGTAGGAGCTTGGTGTTGTCCCCCCAAAATCTCCCCTCATGGCTCTGCCACCCCACAAGCCCTCTCCCAGCCCTACAGGAGATGGAGGCCAGGCTTCCCATCACAGCATCATCTGGTTTTCAGCTAATTTCTGGCCATTTCCTCCCCACTTCCTCCATCCCCGGTGCAAACCCCTCTGAGCAATGGGTTTCCCTTCTCAGAAGGGACACGAGGAGTCTGTGGGGCTGGTGTGTTTCTGTATGTGACCCTGTCCTCGGTCATGGGGACAGCCCTTGCATCCATGGGCAGGATCGGGACAAATGAATGCCACACTCCGGCTCTGGGAAAAGGGAAGATGGGAAAGCTGCAAAGCAGGAGGAGAAAATTGTCTTGGATTAAACTCCCGGGCCCTGCGTATTGCCATTTATGGCTGCACTTTCTGCTCCAAGCCTGATGCAAGACCTTGCAAGAGGGAAAGAAAGCAGACAGGAGACAGCCAGCCAGAGAGAGAAAAGCCAGGAGGAAAAGAGGAAGGAAAATGCCTTTAAAAAATGAATAAATAATAATGTTGGGCAGAGTTTAGCAAAGTAAAGCAGCTGCTATGTCGGCAGCTCCATTTCACCCCACCGCTTCTTCTCCAGAAAAGGAGCTGCTACAGCACAAGAGCAGTTTTCCTGCAATGCGTGACTGTTCTGCCAGCCCCAGGGTGCCCAGGGGAGGTGCCTCTTGTGTAGGCAGCGTTTTACAGGTCTGACTCCCCTCAAAGCATGGGGAGTGACTGCTTCCATCAGTTCCCCCAGGAACTGCGGGCAAGGATGAGCCACGGAGCAGCTGGAGCCCCACTGAAGCTCCAGGACCATCCAGCCCCTGGTGAGGGATCAGGCAGCACCAGGTCTGATTAGGAAAACACCAAGCGTGTCCCACAGCAGGGTGGGGAGTCCCAAAATAACCTCCCAGGGCTGTACCCAGCTCTGAAGGGACTGAGCAGCAGCCTGACCTCCCCAACCCACTATAGGGGACACAACATAAAGCTCAACATCACCCTGCCTCACACTGCATCCCAGCACCACCCTGTGTTCCAGCTGGGATGGAAGGGCACAACAGGTGCACAGGCTCCCCAGGGGTGTGACACACGTCCTGCATTGCTTCCCAATTTGCAGACACTGCAAGATGAGATGCATTCGTTATCAGCATAGCCTGCCTCGGGTGAGAGCCAGGTCACAGCCCAGCAGTGACGCGTCTGGCAGGAGAGCCCCGCATGCCGCTGGCAGGGGTCCGCGCTGCGGCCGCGGCTGCGACAAGGGGCAGCCCATCCTTGCATCCCTCCTGACCGCGCTGCGGGATGGCACAGCTCCGGCCCCAGCCCTGCAGCAACGCAGAGGCAGCCTGCACAGCCGCCAATTAAAGCCAGACTAATTAGACACCCTCTCCCCTCCGGCACTAGGAAGGCAGGCAGGAGGTGTTAGAGGGGGAGATGCTGACTCTTTAAATTTAAAGAGAGTCCCTGCTGGGAGCTGGGTGGTTTGTGCTGCTGCTGCTGGCTGTGTCCACGGGCACTGGGAGCCCCCGGGAAGGCACAGATGGGGGGCACAAGGGGAAGGTGCCGGAAGCTTTGCAGAAGGGACAGGTGATGTCCCCTCTGTGCCTTTGCTATGGGGTGACAGCACTGCATGCTGTCCCACTCAGGCAGGGTTTGCCTGACTCCCTGGCCAGGGCAAGCTGGGCACCTCCAAATGTGGGACCCCCCCCTTGCCAGATCACCTCCAGAGCTGTCCCCTCTCTGCACTGTCACTCACTGGACCCTGCTCAGTTTGAAGCCACAAGCTGCAGTTAACCCTTGCCGAACCAGTCGGGTTGCTGTGCCCCGCAGAGAGCCTGGCACTGCCTGCTCACCCTCTACCTCCAGGGCACCCTGCCCAGGACAGCATCCCACCACTGAAAACCCTGCCCTGTCCCTGCCATCCACCATTTCCACAACACTCGTTAGAGAATTGAAGTTTTCTGACTATTTCTTGCAAGAACAAGACTCAGAAGCCTCAGTGACTCTGCAGTTCCCACCCAACAGCTTTTCATTAGAGGATTGCTTTGACAGCACTGCCTCATGCAGTAAGAAGCTGGGGATCGGGATAATAACAGACAGCGACACACTAATTAACTTTTTTTCAGTGACTGGGAGCCAGCAGAGACAAGGGGAACCACTACCAGCAATTAATGGCTACAAAGACTCTGGGGCTCCTTTCCCTGCTCTGCCACTGCTTCATTTTATAGCCATGGGCATGATGCTGCAAGGGTCTGCTCCTCCCAGAGAGGGGAAGGGAAGCCTTGACCCACGCTGGTTTTAGCAGCTGAATTCACATTGCAGTGGCCTTGGCAGGAGATGGGAGCAGGATAGTGCTGAGCCCTGTGACTGTCCCCACTCGGGGTGCTCAGCAGATCCTGGTTTTTGGAGAAGGGAAGGGAGGAGGCAGCGGGCTGCAGAGCTCCAGCCATTAAATGCGCTGAGGCTGCTCTCCCGCGGCGAGTTCAGCCCCCAGTGCGTTGGTGGAGTGGTTAATGGCTGCAGTGAATCTGAACCAGCGCAGCACAGTACATGCTGAGCAAACAGGAGAGGAAAAAATAAATAAAATAAAGGAAAGCAAGCTCTCCAAGCATAGCCCTCTGCTTGCTGAGGTACCGAGTCAACCAAGAAGCCCTGAGCCTGCAGCTGGGAGCTCACAGCCGAGCACCCCAGCATCTGGGAGCCTCCTCTGCTGAGTCACATCAGGGGCCCGCAGCCCTCAACCGAGCCAAGCAGGGTTTGATGGGGCAGGTTTCCACCAGCAGCTGCCTGCGAAGCACTCGCTGCCCTGCCCAAGGCCAGTCCCACCCACGAGGCTTTGCCCTAAGTAGTGTTGGAGGATGCAGCAACTTGAAGGATTTTGGTTTGGATTTTGGACTTTGAGGTTTGCAGGGAGCAAAACCAGGGAACCCAGGCAGACTCTGCAGACCAGTGGTGGTTTCCTCCCTTTCACCCACAGGATTGGCCCCCAAACCAGCAGCCTGGGCACTGCTCCCTGCTCACACGTGTGCGGTGCTGCTGGAAACGCACGTCCTCCCTGCGCCGTGCCACCCTCCACCGCAGGACTGCCAGCCCTGGCCAGGCAGCCTGTGCCAAGCCGTCCTGGCAGCCGCAAGATCACGCGCGGGCCAGCGCTCCCAAACACTTACTCAGCAGTGAGAAGCATCCCTCCCCCTTCCCGCTGGTCTCCACCACCACCCAGATCACAGCCACTGCCTGGTTCCTGTCCTTCCCGAAGAGATGCTGATCAGGTCCGGGGAAACTTGTCCTGCCTTGCTCCTACAGTGAGATGACCATTCCCAGGAGGAAAAACTGGCCAGGATCCTTCTTATCTCCAGTCTTCCCATTGCTCTGCTGTAAGAGGGGCTGGGGACAGCACAGCAGAGACCCCAGACCCAGAGGGCCAACCAGGCTCCTGGAGGACACAAGACACCCTGTGTCTTGAGTAAGGGCTCACCTCCAGGTATGCAAAACCCCATTACCACACTGTGCCCAAGTGGGGATAAAGGGGCCAAGCCCATCTCTGAAGGTGATAACCATTGCAGCAGGACCTGTTCAAAGAAATCGGGACTGAAGAGCAGTCAGAGATAAGGAGAAACATTCCTATGAGAAGACTTAAGCTACTGAGACAACAGAGGAACCCAACACAGTGCTGCACTTCATCAGAGAGCCCTGTGTGCACCCTGGGCCCCACAGCAGCTCTGACCAGGTGGCCAGCTTTGGTGCTCAGCTAGCCCAGCTGGGACCCGGGTGGCTAACGGCAGCCCAGGGCCTCTCCATCTTGACAAGGATCCTGGTACTCAAAGGCACCAATAAATCATGCAGCAAAGGGACAGATGTGGCTTCCAGGATGCTAGGATGAGGGAGGGGCTGCTCTAGAGCCATACCCATGGTCAAGGGGTGCCAAAAAGGGGCAAAGAGAGAGCTTCAAGGCTCAGCAATGACAAGGGGAGGTAAGGAGGAGCACAGGGCAGCAGAGCCACGTCCCAGCCCTGAGAGTGGGCCAGGGCTTGCCCTGGGCGTTGCAGAACATTACAGTACGGGGGGGGGGTGTGCAACCCCCTGGGACTTGCCCAGGGCCATCCAGTGAGTCAGTGGCGATGCTTTCCAAGACGAGGGGTGTCTGTGCACTGCCCAGCAGCCTGGATACAGTCGCTGAGGATTACAAATGCTGCTAATAATAGCCAGCAGGCGCCAGGGCCCCACGCCTGCGCTCCCCAGACGAAACACGCTCCTGCATATGGACAACCTATCGCTCCTGCATTTCTGAGACACCCTATTACTCACTTCCCCACACTGGGACAAGGAGCAGTCCCAAGAGAAAACCACTAACACCATTGAGTTCAGGCACCTCAGGTTGTCACCAAGTCCCATCCAAGCCAGGCAAGAGCAGAGCAAGCTCTTTCCATGGATGCTGGGTCACTCTTTTATTTTTAAACAAGATCCGGTGCTGGAGGAGGATTTACCAGGCATTTATAGACATCACTGCCACCCCCCCAGCTCGCCCAGTTCAACCAGGGGTCAGACCTTGGGACCAGCATCCTACTGGGGGTGGGAGTGGAGGGGAAGGACGGTCCCTTCCCCTGGGGCAGGCAAGGACAGCACAAGGCAGCCCCACGCTGGCAAGAGTACAGTGTGCTGCAACCCATAGAAAAGGATGCAGATGGGAAGAAAAAACCTACAGAAAGGGGATGCAGATGGGAAGAATAAACACACACACAGAGCACCTGGATTAGCTCCCGGGAGAAGGAAAATAATCCCAGAGGCTGGATGCGCAGACAGGAGAGGCTCACACCGACACGCACTTCACTCCCCTTAAATCTTCACTATCTGCATTATTTTTAAGAGTATACCTTGGGGGGACGGTGGTGGAGAGGAGCCCAAAACACCCCCCGCGCCGCTGCGCCCCTCGGGGACAACGGGCTTGCCCCTGCCTGGGGCCAAAACTCAGCTTTTACCAGGATCTCCCCGATTTTAGAGGAAAACCCAGGCGCTGCGCTCCCGCCCCACCACCCGCGGGGATGGGGACAGCCGGGAAGGGACACTGCAGGGGGGACACACAGGCTGCGGGGACCCCAGGGGAC
>NW_010159658.1:0-12785 GCF_000695765.1 Mesitornis unicolor
AGCACTGCTCTGTTTAGTTTTAGGCTTACCAGACATCTCAAGACTGAGCTATCTACACAGCTCCCCATGGGTCACAGAATCACAGAACGTTAGGGATTGGAAGGGACCTCAAAAGATCATCTAGTCCAATCCCCCTGCCAGAGCAGGAACACCTAGATGAGGTTGCACAGGAAGGCGTCCAGGTGGGTTTTGAATGTCTCCAGAGAAGGAGACTCCACAACCTCTCTGGGCAGCCTGTTCCAGTGCTCTGTCACCCTCACTGAGAAGAAGTTTCTTCTCAAATTTAAGTGGAACCTCCTGTGTTCCAGCTTGTGCCCATTACCCCTTGTCCTATCATTGTTTGTCACCGAGAAGAGCCTGGGTCGTCTCTGCAAAGACAGGGTCTCAAGGCAATCAAAGGCTGAGTTGCTCCTGTAACCCCCCACGAGTCGCCTGGTGCACTAGACATTACTGAAACCTGTTTAAACTGTGAGCCAGACCGATCATTACAATATGATATTAGCTCTGTTTTTTTCTTTAATTTTCTCTCCTAAAAAAAGTGAGACATCATCTGGAAATCTATCAGACCTAAAGGCTTTAGTAGCCTTAAGTATAGTATGTAATATAATAGAAATAGGGTATGGTAACTACCTTGATAGCATGTGAATAGTACTATAGCTTATAAGAGTGACTAAGACAATTCAGCATTAGTTAAGATAAGCACAATTTACACTAACAAAAAAAAATCTGAGGTGCAAGACAGATGCGAGTTTAGGCTTCTCTCAGGTAAAAGACAGATTAGAAGCAACGGTCTTAAGGCCAAGTTGCAAATAAACTTGCAGCCAGTTTGGCATGAGTGAATTTACCTTATTTATATTAAGATAGTATAATAATATCTGATTACTTTATATAAATTAAGATACTTTCATATTATTAAAACAATATAAGGACAAGTCAAATACCCCAAGTTTCCATCTGCCCTTAAACCTAAATTTCATGCAAAGGTTCCCAACTTCAGATGCTCAACTCTTCCTGGCATGTAGTCAGTGATCTTAGATAAATTAGATCAGATTTCTGTTCCAATAGGTAATTTCCTTAGCAGTATTTTAATGCTATTAAAATTATTATTTACTAAACAATACAACTTTTGCTTTGCTCTCAATCTACTTTCTTCTTTCACTTTTCATTCTAATTTCATGTAGTCATCAATTTGTAAAAAAAAATTCATCTGTTACCACGAGAGCCAGAGCTCCTCAGGGAAAGTTTCCAGAACACATGTGATTTCCTGGTTAACTTCTGGAGACCACCAGATCAGAGTGCCCCACTGCATGTTTGTGAATAGCTGTGGTGCTCTGTTCAAAGAATACATCTGTCTATTCATCGTCCTTAACCTCTGTTAATAATCTTTTTATTTTTCTCCAATTTCAGCCATATTCTACAGACAGACAAAAATCTCAACTTTTTTTGCAAATTCAACAAAAGTGGGCACGTAAGGTGGAGAGATCTTAACAGTGCCCCTCCACAGGAAAAGAATGCAATGTAAGAATATAAAACATTTATTAAGTACTAGAGATGTGTGAGAATAGAGATGTTTTGAATGTCTCAACCCTAAGACAATCTTCCACCTGACTTCATTCCTTCCTACACATCAGAGTTTACTCACAAGGTCCAAATCTGTTGGAAATTTCGTTAGTACCAATGCTCACAGAGCTCTGTGCTAATTCCATTTTTTGGGCATTTCCATATGAATGAAATTCAGCATGCGGTTTGGCAGTAAAGATGGTAGTTAGCAACCCAGTCCAGTTATAGAAGCAAGTACCTTACCAGAATAGATCAAAAGTACAATGAAAGAAATAAGGCAAATTCATTTAATTTTATTTCATAAATCTATCTGTGATGTGACAAGACAAACAGGTACAGTTATCTGTGTTAAGGATTTTCTTATCTCTTAAAAGTGTTCTCAGAGCTGTTCAAGAAGTACAAGCATCGCTACAGAATAAATTATTAAACTACATGTTTCCAGACTTCCTAACCTGAGGTAACTTTTGTTTTCTTCAGTAGTCTGGCTTGCACTTCATCGGATATACCTATTCTGAGAGATGGCTCAACAAATAAAAATTTGTTCAACAAAAGCTTAAAGCATGTGTTGAAGGATAAATCTAGCAGCCATCACTTCAAAAAGGTTGCATCCATATGACATTCTCAAAATGAGTAAGAGAGCAGTAGGTGTCTGTTGCTACTTCTGAGAGGTGAATCAAATATTAATTTTATTAGGAGGGCAAGACTGTGTAACATGGGATGTCTACTGCTGGATCATACAGCTACTTGAGGAGACAAGCGTACATGCAGCAACCACAACCCCTTCTCTGCTCTGGAGAACTCAACAGAGCAAGAGCAGAGAGAGACAGGAACTCAGCATCCTTGGCGTCTGCAGTCTTTTCCCTGAGGCTGTGACGGTCATGGTGATGGCCAGCAAATATTTTCCCACATGACTGTCAGACATTGCTTTTGGAGCTTCAAGGGAAAGGGTGATCATGAAGTTTCCTTTCCAAATCACACATTCTCATTTGATCTTACCATAGAGCCCTTAATTCTGTAAGATGGAAGTGATGGTCAAGCACTGCACCACTCATATGTCAGGCACCCAACTGAAAAATCTCAGCTAAGAGAGAAATAAAGAGACATATCCAGAAAATTATTCATATGAATCCAGATTTCTGTACTTGCACTTAAAAAAAAAATCAGAATGCTGTTTTAAGTATTAAGATATTTTAGGGTTAAAAAAGAAACAGACATAATGCTCATTAAATAGAACCAGCAGGCATCTGATTTGAAATGGGATTAGTTCCCCAATCCTGCTGTGCTGTTTTCATGTACATGGATGGATTAACAAAACAGGTTGGGTTTGAGCCTTTTTTTTCCCCTCATTTCAGTACAGGACTATCAGTCACTACTTTTTCGTGACTTTGCTGACTAAAACTTTTAATGAATCCAACAATGGAAACTAGGCCACTGTCAACAATGAGCCTAATAGTAACTGGCACTCTTCAGAGATTAAGGCTTAGTTTGTACATACAGTGATGTGTCATTTTAATTTTAATTAAGTAAAAACACACAAGCAAACACAGCCTTTACTTCTCATTAAGTTTACTAGAGACAACATGTATATTGGGCAGCTGCATGGGGCACCGCCTGCATTTTTTAGAGGCTGATAAATTGAATCAATAAGATAGTCAGAAATCTAGCATGTTCAGGGACAGGGTTATGAAATCCAGCAACTATCTAGAGTTTAATATGGTGCGGGGTGTGAAGGGCAACAAAAAGAGCTTCTACAGGTACATTAGCAGCAAAAAGACGACCAGGGAAAATGTAAGCCTACTACTTAATGGGTGGGGGATCTGGTGACAAAGGACATGGAAGAGGCCATGATGTGCAATGCCTTTGACTACCAGTAAAGACCAGCCTGCAGGAATTAGGCTCACGAGACTAATGGGAAAGTCTGGGGCAAGGAGGACTTAAATTTCAGTGGAGGAGAATCAGGTTAGGGAGCACATAAACAACCTGAACATATCCAGTGCCTTGCAACCCAATGGGGTCCACCCATGACTGCTAAGGGAGCAGGCCAATGTCACTCTGAGACCACTCTGAACCATCTTTGAAAGGCTGTGGCAATCAGGATTGGTGTTTGAGGACTGGAAGAAAGCAAATGTCACCCCTGTCTTCAAGAAAGGACAGAAGAAGCATAAAGAGAACTACAGGCTGGTGAGCCTCACCTTGATCCCTGGGAAGGTGATGGGACAAATAATCCTGGAAATCATTTCCAAACACACGAAGGACAAGAAAGTGACTAGGACTGGCAAGGATTTATGACAGGAGAATCGTGGCTCACCAACCTGTGAGCCTTCTTCAACAAAATAACTAGTTCAGTGGATGAGGAAAAAGCAGTGATGTTCTGTATCTTTAATAGGACTTTCAACTCTGTATCTGATAACATCCCTATAGAGAAACTGTTTAAATACGGACTAGATAAAAGAGCATAAGGTAGACTGAAAACTGGCAGAACTGAGTTCAAAGAGTTTTAATCAGCAGCATGAAGTTCAGCTGGAAACCAATCCCTGTTAGTGTACACTGTTAGTGTACCCTAGACGTTGATGCAGAGAAAATTTTGTTTTAACATCTTCATTAGCTACCTGGACGATGGGGCAAAGTGCATTTTCATTCAGTTTGCAGTTGGCACAAAACCGGGAGGTGGAGCTGAGACACAAGAGGGTTGTGCTGCGCTTCAGATGGTCCTCAGCAGGCTGGAGAAATGAGCTGATAGGAACCTCATGAAGTTCAACAAAGTCCTGCACCTCAGGAGGAATAACCCTATGCACCAGTACAAGCTGGAAAGCAGCTTTGTAGAAAGCGTGCCAAGGTCTCTGGTAGGCAAGAAGTGGGACATAATCCAGGGGGTCAAGGGAGGCAATCCTTACCCTTTGTTCAGCACTGGTGGTACACACCTAGAGTGCTAGGTCCAGTGCTGGGCTCTCCTGTACAAGAGAGGTGCTGAGTCATTGGAGACAGTCCAGTGGAGTGCCACAATGATTGAGGACATCTATCCTACAGGGAGACACTGAGAGAGCTGGGACTGTTCAGCCTGGAGCAGAGAAGGCTCAGAGGGATCTTATCAATGTGTATAAATACCTGATAAGGGAGAAAAGAAGAGGCCAGGCTCTTCACAGTGATATCCTGTAGTGACAGGACAAGAGGCTTGGGTACTAAGTGAAATCTAGGAAATTCCACTGAAACATAAGGAAAGTCTTTTTACTGTGAGGGTGGTTGAACACTGGCACAGGATGCCCAGAGAGGCTGTGGAGTCTCCAACCTTGGGGATATTCAAAACTCAGCTTGACACAGCCCTGAGCAACCTGCTCTAGCCAACGCTGCTCTGGACAGGGGTTGGACCATATGATCTCCTAAGGTGTCTTCGTGCCGTAGTCAGTCCCTGACTATGTGTGTGATTAGAAATGTTGCAGTGTGTCATGCCCAGTGGACTCTCGAATTGACAGCCCACATCTATTGCACAAATTCTTGATGAAGTTTTCCTCCTTCGCTTTCCATCTTCTCCTGTGTTTAGGCATTTAGGCTAAATTAGCAGTGGTCTTTTCTAACATTGTTGTATGGCACTAACTCTTCCTGCTGCTAATGTAAGTAGTTTTGGAGTGTACAATTAGTGCAAAAGTACCCGAATATATCCACCAGAGCTGGAAGGCAGGGCTAAGTCAATAACCTGAGCACAGGAATCCTAACAGCCAAGCTCCAGTGAAACTCTCTCTGTATACACAGACAAAAAGCCTTTATAACAGGGAACCTCAGTGAAGCAAGTATTATGGTATGTTCACCATTTGCACTAGTGCAAATTCATATTGCTGCAAAGTGCTGCTTTCTTCTGCAAACACATTTTCTCTGATGCCCTACTGACTTTTTTCATTGAAGCAATAACTTTTAAATATGTGTGTGTGTGTATAAACACATAAACGATGACAGAAACAAAAGGCAGGAGTAGCAGAAAACAGTGTCATTGGATAAATGAGTTTCCAAAGAGGATGATTCTGCTGCAGCAGTGATTGGAATTAGTTTTGCGGTGAACAATTCAGTCTCTTCAATTGTGTATGTTTCTTAAGGTAAGCACTACCACAGAAGCATCCTACCAATGTGAGAACTATTATCACCAAAATACAGAGTGTAGAGAAGAAATAATTCAAACAACGGCATTCAAAAGAAAAAATGTTTCTCATTTTTGAAAGCTTCACTAAATGTTTTCAGTTTGTTGTACAATTTTACACAGGTAGTTGATTTTTCTAGTGTTGGTTTGGTTTGGTTTGGTTTGGTTTTGCTCTAGTGAACTTTAACTCTAGAAAATAAAGAGGATTACTGCAAACCACTTAATGGATCAGCCCTTTTTGATATGCTGTTAAAGACCAGTTTCAGCATTAAAAAAAGTTGGAACAACAGTAGCATGAAGATGCTTTTCTTGTGTTTGCTGCTACAGAAGACTGTAGTACAACAAAAGTACCTGAAAGGAGGGTTTAGTGAGGTGGGTGTCGGTGTCTGCTCTGAAGTAACAAGTGATAGAACAAGGAAAAATGGCCTCAAGTTGTGCCATGGGAGGTTTAGATTGGATATAGGAAAGTTGCTTCACAGAAAGGGTTATCAAGCACTAGAAAAGGCTGCCCAGGGAAGAAATGGAGTCACCATCCCTGGAGGTGTTTAAAAGATGTGCAGGTGCGGTGCTTAGAGATGTGGTTTAGTGGTGGATTTAGCAGTGCTAGGTTAATGGTTGGACTCAATGTTTTTAAGGTCCCTTCCTACTCTAATCATTCTAAGATTCTATGATCTTAAAGGTCTTTTTTAACCTAAATGATTCTATGAAGACAGCATACTCTGTATTACGATAGCACAACTAATGCTATCAGTTCTAGATAAGTATAAGGCATTTGCTAAGATACTGAAACATGTACAAACTTCAGAAGGCACACCTTAATAGCTATAGTAAACAGTGATATACATCTTTCCGCTCTCTCAGATAAGTAACTATCTTGTTATGTACTTTTCATGTTGATATTTCAACATGTGGAAAGCCATTAAAGACCACAAAGTTTCATAATGCTGTAGATATACATGTAGGTTTCATAACACTGCTGATATTATAATGTATTATTATAAAAATTCTCCTTATAAAAAATCAAGGCTTCCTGTGCTACTCAGTGGTCCTCACATCTGGGGAGCCAGTGGCACTCTGGCACTTCCTAAAATTTCTCAGGTAATATTATATACCAATTAGTCAAAACTTTTATGAAACTTTTATTTAAGCAACATGAGACTGCAGACTACTTAAGATGGTTTTCAGCAGAGCACAGTTTGGCAGCTGTAAGGTTTTGATAACAACTGCGTAAGTATTTGCAATAAAAGGAAGACTAGAGTTTACAGGTTTGCAAAAATACAAGGGTGTAACTAGATAAATAGCACTGGTAAAGAGAAAGAAGGGTACAGAGCACAGTGGCTGCATTTTACATGTTCAGCTCTGGGCAACAGTGCAGAAGTAAGTCTTGGGTGCGATAACAGCATGAACTAATTTCTTTAAAGTTTGCAAGGACCTTCCAGCAAAGGAGAGGTATTTTGTAAAAAGGTCAAAGGTGATTGTGTGAGAAATACACTAATGAGACAGTGAAGACAAGTATTACTGACAGAGAGTACATGAGGGTTGATGCTCAATGTGACAATAAAGCTGATTCAGTACAGAGTAAATTGATCAGAAACTTTGAAGAGGACAATGAGTTTGCCTTTGATGCTGATGAAACAGAAAGCCAGAAGAGAGACATAGACATTATGTCAGCAAGGAAGATAATCCTCACAGTGCAATTCTGAATGGACTTTTGGAGAACACAGTGGAAGTCGCAGGAGTCGAAGAGACAAGTTGGTAATAGCCAAAGTGTGAAGCGACAAGGGCACTGAGGCAGTCAACCAGGCTGAATCTTTTATTTGACATGTAGGAAGAAACAAGATAATATAGACACAGTTTTCATGTATAGATCCAGAGAGATTGCTATGCTGCAAGCGATATTCAAATTAAAGGCCTAAAGGCCTAAATGGCTGGAAGGGCAGCATGGCACTCACAGTAAAAAAGAGAAGAGAGGTTTGTGAGCGAAAACCCAGGAACCAAATGTACTGCGCTGAGCATAAGCTGTGGTAGCTGCCCTCAAGGAGGTGGCATAAAGGCACTGGCTTGGGTTGGGTGTGGAAAGACAGGCCAGCAGTAGAGATGAGGAACCATGAATCACCAGAATAAGATGTGAGTCAATGCCAAGTTCATGGGTAAAAGAACTAGAGACAGGGCTCACAGCTATGAGGACTTTGAGGAATGTATTACAGATCCTGATTAAAAGTTGATTAACAAGAATCATCTGCTTTAACAGAAATTACCAAGAATTAGAAGGAAAATTGGACAAAACCCAAAAAACAATATGAAGATTTCTCTGTAGAAAGGACTTACATTGTCAGACAATACTGAGAGGTCAAAGGAGATTAAGGTGGAATAGAAGGGCTGGGGTTTGGGCAGGAGGCAGGCAGGCTCAGCTAGGGACAGCACTTTCCATGACTTGTAGACATCCACAACTTTGTAGACTATTGTAATGATCAAGAAGGAAAACGAGTCTGTGCTAGAAACAAAGCTGTGGCAATAGACAACACATTCAGTTAACCTTGAAAAAAAGAAGTGTTAAGAACTTCAAAGAGCATTGTTGACCATTAAAGGGGCAAGAGGCATTGTAAAGGATATTTAAATCTGTGAATAAAAAGGAATGCATAAACACCACCTAGAAATTAGTGCTATTTCATCATTATAATTAATCAATGAGACCTTGATAGGATTAGGAAATCTTGTATGTTCTTCTGAATAGAAAATCAGGACATTCTAGTTACTAGGAAGTTTTTTACCAGAATGTGATTGCAGAGAAGTCATTCCTCTCCTCTGTCTCCTGTCCTCTGCCCATGTCCCGTTCATGACTTGTTTCAATACCCACATACTGATTTTTCATGTCTCTGATCCACTGTAGCCAGCAACATTCTATAAGCCTTTGTTTGTAAGACACAAATTGTTGTCACTCCACCCTTGCATGCTGTGACTCAGGAGTAATTTTAGGTTGGCTCACCTTCCTCCATTTTGTGACCTATTAGATGTACACAGTTGCAGATTTGTTTTTCTAATCTCAGAAAATATAGGACGTGATTTCCAAGGAATAATTTTCCACACTAGGTGGATATTTAATTTCAGGGGCCAATCATGAAGCCAAAAAAAGCAATGAGCAACCACTTCTTTTCTAACAGGTTGACTGAGATGACACCTGTGATTTAGACCAGTGGTATCACAGTTAGCTTTTACAATTTTCCTTAGCAGTGCCTCTTCAAGTTCAGTGCTGAGTTTTACCGAGTGTCCAGAACAGGTCTACATCTTCTTCTATCACTGACTAATGAAGAAAACGAAATTTCCACAGAGGAAGATCTCCGTTTAATGAAGACATGCAATTCAGCGAGTGCAAGAAAAGGAAGAAGGTATAAGAGATGAAGACTGGCAGTGTGCCACAGCATAGATAGAAATGCTCTGCAGAATGAGCAGTGGAGAAACTGCGATGGTTTCATACGGCAGAACAGGATGGACATGGAGGAAAGGGATTGGAGGAAAATGGTCATAAGGGGAAGAAGAGAAAAACAGAAAAAGGCAGGAGATAAAGAAAGGAGAAAAGGACTTAGGCTGTCCTTACCCATGTTTTCACATGGTTTGTTTAAATAGTCGCTGCTACTGCTCTCTACTCCTGCTGTCTTGACACAACCCCTGCTGTACCACAGTGAATGTCTGGGCAATCATGCAGTGAACTGGGCAGGAATCTGACTGATATTGGTTAATTTTCAGCACATAACCCAAGAAAAAATAAAATAAGAGGGGAAAAAATGGATAGAAAGAGGGAACACTTCAGTTGACACTGCTGCCAAGAAAGGTCATGGGATCATGGCCTGGAGGGAAGATACAGCAAAGGGACTGGATACATGAACAGAAGGACTAGGAACAAGAGATAAGACTGGTGATGTTACATCGAGTTTGATGCAATTTCAGACTGCTGGAAGGTCAGTTGCACTCCCACCTCAAAAGCCTTTACATCAAATCTAGCAATAAGGTAGCTGAAGATATAGTCATTTCAGTGAGCTGATCAAGAAAAGTTTGGGGTTTTTTTCAGTTGTGTTGTTCTTTTTCATTTGAATCACCTCAGTGACTCAGGTCACTTTGCAGCAGTCACAAGATCATCAGATCCAACACAAAGGAAATAGCAGGGAGAGGGAAAGTGGAACTACATCTTCTCAGATTTTATACCACACACTAAGGCGACTAAGACTAGTCAATAAAGGTTTAAAATAACACATTACAGAAAAAGTTGCACACTGAGTGAAGTCGAAAGAGGACTAGAAGAACAGGGAGAGATAACAGGTCACAAAATAGAGGGGTAAAGATAGGGGATACAGCAAAATATTCCTATCCTCCTATCTATATTTGTTCAGTCTTCCAGGGGTGAAAAATAAACTAGAAAATGTTAAGGACACAGAAACAAGAAATCTGTAAAAAAAGACAGCAACAAGTATAACAAACTAGGAAAAATCCAGCAGAATACAAAAAAACCCCACAACCAACAAAAAACAACAAAAACCAACCAAAAAAAAGAACCCACAAAAACTTCCTGAAGAACATGAAGATCTGCCAGAGTGCCTGGAAAAGCCTCACCCACCTGACCTACAAAGGGGAAAAACATCCCCAGCCCAGAGGAGAGCAGAGTGAAGAGAGCAGAGAGAGAAGTGAAAGAAGTCAAGCTGATTTTGAAGTGTTAATTTTTAGGTGTTTTCAGTGAGGGAGACCTACATCACTCAGACTGCGAGTTTCAAATTCAAATTCTTTATAAGCTTTTCTCATTTCCTGAGTCTCTTTTAATACACACACGGAAATCTATGAACACAGATGCTTTCATTTGAGCAGCTCCAGTGCTATTTGTTTTCTGCACTGGGGATTTGCTGCAGTGTTTTTGATAATGCCCGAGCAACCCCACCTCCCCCTGGACTCCTGTTTAACACTATATATTTCAGTAAAAATGTCTTTAAGCTTTAGAACTTCTAAACCTTCACTCAGGAAAATGGAACTAAGAATGTCTGTAAAACACTGACACAATCTTTCATTTCTAATTTTTAGCTATTTGGAGTGAAGATCCTAATGAAGTTCAAGCAATGACTTCATGCTACAGGGGCCAGAGTACTCGTTTTTATGTGTGCATTACCCCTTCAGCTGCCTTGCTACCAGTACTTAGAGAGCTGCACTGTGAAGTGAAGGAGTGAATCGATCTGAAGTAGAATTATTTTTTTCTTTTAAATTGGTGACCCAGTCCCTTGCATCTCACAAGCACTGCAACACAGTGAGAAAATAGTGTGGGAACAAGACCAAGCAGCTGGGGGAAGGTGAAGCAGTGGGAATTACTAAAACATGGTCACTGCCAAAGCCTCTCTACAATGAAAATGCAAACTCAGTAGGGAAAAAGAAGCATGAAAAGACAGAACAAATTTGCTTGCTACTAACATAGTTTTCCAGTCTAAGTAAACTGTTAGCTAGAATAACATGCACTGATGAAAGAAGGGTGTTGGGAGGAAATACATTTATGTATGTATACATATAAACCACATCATGGGCAGTAGTTAAGATTGCACAGACGATCTTCATCTTGGCATTTACTATTTTTTTTCAAAACTTTGCACCTGAAACATGAGTTTTCTTTCACTATTTTTAATGCAATGACCTCTATATTTCAGAGCAATTTTTTACAGGAAAAGCATCTCAGTTACTGAGAGCCACATGTCATTTATTAACAAGATTAATGATCTTTTTGCCATTAGATTTCACAGCTGCTGCATTGTGACGATGGGCTGTTGATACCAAATAGCCTCTGGAACTACATCAGATTCTGGAGGGGAAAGGACTCCAGCGTTCATGGATTTATCATCTACCATTATCTGTCCAGTCTCTCTCTTCTGTTTTTTAAATCCTCTATCCCAGGCTCACATCCTTTTTTTTTTTCTGCCCGAATACTGCTTTTACAATGAAGTCTGGCTGCTGCTGCTTTGCCACTCTTCGTGTCTATCAAAAAGCAGATGATGAGGGGACAAGGAACTACAACCCCTCTTTGACGTCCAGTGTTAACCAGTGGGAGAAACAAATTGAGGAAGCTCTGGGATGAAATATGCTCCATCATCCTCCAACAAAAGCAAATCTAAAGTTGAATTGCTACTTAAGAGCTGTGAAGGAAGGGACTAGCACAGTGTAGGATTTTTTTTCTTTTTGATAAAATTGAAGAAAATGCCCCAAGAAAATGTAATGAAATAAACATTAAAAACTGTAGAGACGTGTTTCTACAGAGGAGATTCTGGGAGATTACTTTGCTCTTTCTCAAATAACCCTACTTGGACATGTAGGGATGTGTTGTACATAATTTCTGTCAGTTGTGGAAATTCTCAAGACGATACGATTTACCAGTTGTGGCTTCAACTACAAAGTGCAAGCACAGACCTGGCTTGGTTTTTACTTTCCATTCAGATCATACTTACATCCTGTACTTGGTATTTTCCATCACATCAAATATGTATACTTGTGACTTTAAGACTGTTTCTGTCTTATGCACATTCTCCTTTCTCCTCCTTCTTTTTCCTTTCACACACCCCAAATTTTAGCCCTGTTCAACAGTAACTTTTGTCTTCCCTGCCTCTGTAGCTACACGAAGTGAAAAACGAGACAACCACTGAGGAGCAATTTTTACTTCCTAGAAAGCTCAGGGCAGAGTAATCCCACCTTGAGACACAAAGGGACACGGTTAAAACCCTGCACAGATCTGCCAGCTCTGCACCCACGCATGGCAGCAAGGTCTTTGCCTCTATTTCCCAGCTGCTGTTCCACAAACCTGTCCTCAATTTCTATACATTTTTAATTTGTTTTGTTTTGTTTGGGGTTTTTTTGTAGTGTTTCTTTTTTTTTCCACGTTTAACACAAGCCTAATCAAGGCGCACCCCGAGCGCCCTCTGCCCCGCAGACCACCAGCAGCGGTGCGCTGTGATAACTGCAGGATCGGGCTCCCCAGGAGGTACGAGCACCACCGGGGCGGGCCGGGAGAGCGGACACGCCCCTCTGTGCCGCGGGGGCGGGGTTGCCGCGGCGCCGGGCGGATTTCCCCTCCCCTCCCCTC
>NW_010159659.1:0-284 GCF_000695765.1 Mesitornis unicolor
CCCCCTGCATCCCACCTGTGCTTGAGCAGCAGCGCCCGCAGGACGTTGGCGCGGTCCTCGGCGCGGATCTGGTCGGTGATCACCATCTGCTCCACCACCTGGTGCGACACCCCCGGCAGCGTCTTCTGGTCCAGGTCCAGCAGCACCGCCCCTGCGGGGAGCGGGGTCAGGGTGGCGGCTGTGGGACCACCCGGACCAGGGGCACCCAGGGACCACCCAGGGACCACCCTGAGGAGCCTGGGCCCATCCTGACCCCTTGAGATATTGATGAGATCAATGAGACC
>NW_010159659.1:622-1597 GCF_000695765.1 Mesitornis unicolor
CCCCCTCAGTCTCCTCTTCTCCACTGAGCAGCCCCAGCTCTCTCAGCCTTTCCTCCTACGGGGGATGCTCCAGTCCCAGTTATCCCAGTGGCTCCACGCTGGGCTCTCCAGTCGCTCCTTGTCCTTAAACTGGGCCCAGTTTCCAGCTGTGCCCTTCCCTGTCCCACTGCCCACCCCTTCCCGGTGCCCTCTGGATGCCATTGGCCTTGGCCGCAATGCTCATGGTCAAGTTGTTGCCCACCAGGACCCCAGGTCCCCAGCGGGTGCCCCCATCCCACTCTGGTTCCCCATCCCACACTGGTTCCCCATCCCATACTGATGCCCCATCCATCCCATTCTGGTTCCCCATCCCATACTGATGCCCCATCCCATACTGGTTCCCCATCCCATTCTGGTTCCCCATCCCACTCTGGTTCTCCATCCCATTCTGGTTCCCCATCCCATACTGATGCCCCATCCCACTCTGGTTCCCCATCCCACTCTGGTTCCCCATCCCACTCTGGTTCCCCATCCCATTCTGGTTCCCCATCCCATTCTGGTTCCCCATCCCACTCTGGTTCCCCATCCCACTCTGGTTCCCCATCCCACTCTGGTGCCCCCCATGCCCGTACCGTGGCTCAGGGTCTTGCGCAGCTCCAGGAGGCTGCGGAAGGAGAGGGAGGCCACGTGCGGCTTCCCCCACCGGTCGGTCTCCTCCTCCACGTCCTCCTCGAACTTGATCCAGCGCGCGGTCTCCTTCCACTGCAGCTCCTGGTTCTTGTCCACCACCAGCTCGTTCAGCTCCACGAACACCTGCGGAGCCCACGCCTCAGCGCCGGGACCGGGGGGACCCCCCAGCACCGGGACCCCCAGCCCTGCCCAGCCCCCTGGGTACTGGGACCCTCATGAACCAGGACCTCCAGGCACCGGGACCCCCATCCCTGCCCATCCCTGGACACCAGGATCCCCATCCCTGCCCATCCCAGCACCGGGACC
>NW_010159660.1:0-2981 GCF_000695765.1 Mesitornis unicolor
CCTATAAGAAATCTGTGGAAGAACTGTTCACAAGGGCATGTAGCAGTAGGATGAGAGGTAATGGTTTTAAACTGGAAAAGGGTAGATTTCGGTTGGATATTAGGAAAAAGTTCTTCAATGCGAGGGTGGTGAGACACTGGAACAGGATGCCCAGAGAGGTGGTGGAGGCCCCATCCCTGGAGATATTCAAGGTCAGGCTTGACGGGGCTCTGAGCAACCTGATCTAGTAACATTGTCCCTGCTTACTGCAAGGAGGTTGGACTAGATGATCTTGAAAGGTCCCTTCCAACCCAATACATTCTATGATTCTATAAATGCTGGTCACTTTTTAAGAGCCATCTTTTAAGAGTGCAGAAAGCGGCAATTCCAATGTGTCAGAAGCCAAGCAAGTGGGGCAGAAGGCCAGCTTGGATGAGCAGGGATCTCCTTCTGGAACTGAGGAGGAAAAGGGAAGTATATGCACTTTGGAACCAAGGTCAGGCTACACAGAAGGACTGCAGAGATGCTGTTCACTACTGTGGGGAGAAAATTCATACAGGTAAAGCTCAAATGGAGTTGAAGCTGGCCAATACTGTGGTGGATAACACAAAAAGGCTTTTTAAAGTATGCTAACAGCAAAAAGACTAAAGAAAATATTGGTCCGTTACTTGATGAAGTTGGTCACCTAACAAATGGGGACATAGACAAAGCAGAGACATTTAATGCCTTCTTTGCTTCTGTCTTTAACACTGAAGATGGGCCCTGGGACCCCCAGAGCTCTGGTTTGGAGGACCGCAACTAGGGGAGTGAAGTTCCCAGTTGACTTTGAACTTGTACAGGATTTGCTGCTGTATCTGAATGCACATAAGTCTATGGGGCCCAGTGGGATTCATTCCAGACTACTGAAAGAGTTGCCTGATGTTATTGCAAGAACTCTCTCAGTTATTTATCAATGGTCTTAAGAATCTGGAGAGGTCCCAGTCAACTGGAAGCTAACAAATGTTATTCTAATTTTCAAGAAGGGCAAGAAAGAAGACCTTGGTACTTATAGGCCTTTCAGTTTCACTGCAGTACCTGGTAAAATCATGGAGAAAATTATTCTGGGAGTTATTGAAAAACACTTGAAAGACAATGCAGTCATCAGTCATGAGTTCATGAAGGGAAAGTCATGCCTTACTAACTTAATATACTTTTATGACAAGGACTCTCATAAAACATAACTATAGGCACCCAAGTCCCCTTCCTCCTCTTTGGCTCTTAGAGATAGAAGGTCATTAGTGAAGGCACACACGCAGCGCTCTCTAGATTCACAAGCACATGCACATTCATCGACCCTCCACCTGCCTGGTATCCCTGCCAAGAGCCAGGGTCTTCTATTCACCAGCTAGTCCATCTTGAAGTTTGCTAGTGAGTACACATGCATACTCCCATGCACACCAGGTTTGGGGAAGATACAGACACTCAGCCCCTCCCCAGCAGCCAGCACCAGGCTGTGACCCATAGTCCCATTCCAGCTGCCGGCACAAAACCCTTCACTCACCTCACTCACACCAGTCCCTCCTAGTAGCTGGTTTTTGGGGGACACATTCTTCCAGCCCCAGTGGCTGGTGGCCAAGACCCCCACCTGCTCTAGTAGCTGGCACTGAGACTCCCACTTGCTCCGTTTGCTGGCACCACAGGCCCAGGGCATCTACACCCCCAGTCTAACTCCAGTAGCTGATCACAAATCCACAGAATCACAGAATCACAGAATATTAGGAGTCAGAAGGGACCTCGAAAGATCATCTAGTCCAACCCCCCCAGCCAGAGCAGGATCACCTAGACTAGGTCACAAATGAACGCATTCAGGTTGGTTTTGAATGTCTCCTGAGAAGGAGACTCCACAACCTCTCTGGGCAGCCTGTTCCAGTGCTCTGTAACCCTTACAGTAAAAAAGTTTTTCCTCATGTTCAGATTGAACCTCCTATGCTACAGCTTGCACCCATTGCCCCTTGTCCTGTCATTGGCTATCACTGAGAAGAGCCTGGCTCCTTCCTCCTGACACTCACCCTTTACAAATTTATAACCATGAATGAGGTCACCCCTCAGTCTCCTCTTCTCCAAGCTAAAGAGCCCCAGCTCACTCAGCTGCTCCTCATAAGGGAGATGCTCCACTCCCTCAGTCATCTTTGTGGCTCTGAGAAATCCACCCGTTTGTCTCCTCAGTATTTGGCACCTAGTCCTTGCAGTCCTTATACATGTACATACACATACCAGCAACTGTGCTGATCCCTTCCAGTAGCTGTTTTTTGGGACACACATTGTTCCCACCCCAGTGTTTGATGCCTACAGCCCCAGTCTGACTTCAGTTTCTGGCCCCAAATCCACTCAACCCGGTCTCATAAATAGCTAGCAGTTAGTCCTTGCAGCACACATACACATGGGATAGACAGTGAGATTACACAGAGAGATAGTTAAGAAAAGATTTACTAAGAAGATAGAATAGACTGCAGTGATCAGGCACAGGGCATACTGACCAATCCCATATTATACTCTTTTTTATATAACCCCCTCTTGTTCCTTCCTCTTGCATGTTCCTTCATCAGTTTGTATAGTTCTATTGATTCCTTCACTCTTCCCAATCCAGTGTCCAGGATCTCCCCTGGTTTACAGTCTTATTAATTGCAAAGTCCTGGTTGGTCTTCCTGGAAGTGGCACCTGTAGTTCCTTGATAGCCCATCAATTAGTATGATGGCATGCTTTGCTTCTTGTCATAAGCTCCATGTTTGTTTTGTCAGGTCTGTGTCCCTGTATGTTCTTATTTATGGTTT
Organism: Mesitornis unicolor; assembly: GCF_000695765.1. Classification (NCBI taxonomy): domain Eukaryota; kingdom Metazoa; phylum Chordata; class Aves; order Mesitornithiformes; family Mesitornithidae; genus Mesitornis; species Mesitornis unicolor. The sequence goes on from NW_010159660.1 coordinate 2,790, forward strand.
CATCCTTTTCTTATTATTCCTATTTGCTGTGAAAAGATAATTGACCAGATAAACTTAAAGGAGCAGACACTCTTCTTCCACGTACCCTTACATTAAGGACTATTTTTATCTTTCAGATAGCAAATAATTTATTTTCAAACTTATAAAAAGAAATGGATGATGTTGCCAAGCCGCTATCCATCATATTTGAAA
>NW_010159661.1:0-1940 GCF_000695765.1 Mesitornis unicolor
CTCCTCACATCCTGGGATTCTGTATGAAAAATAATGCATACCTGAAAACAAACTGAAAACAAAAATCTGCTCTTCTTAAAATACACTGGTCATTTTCGTGAATCTATCAAAAACAACAGAAATATTACACCACATAGAGAAAAAACTTAATTTTGTTGCTTTTCAGCGCTTTTCATGTACTTTGAGGCCGTGACAGTTTGCACTTTACTGTAAAAAAGCCTCCTCTTTCCAGAAAGGTCTTTCCAGTTTAACAACACACTAATGGTTAGTTTTAATTATTAAGATTAATTGTTCATATAGTAATTATTAAGAAAATATTAACTATTAATGTATTTGAAGGCAAAATACGATTCGGATATGTTGCATGTTAAAAATCATGCAGCAAATAAATGGAGCCGTAGGCTTTTATTAAGTAATGTTTCTAAGCATCACAGTTGGGATATATAAAGAGAAAAACCTCAGTTTGTTAGTAACTAAAGGCAATCTTTAAACTTTTATAGCATGAGGTGATTAAGTTGAACTTTTCCAAATTAATTCCATCATCTGTATAGCAGTAGTGCCAATATACCTGGCAGTATTACACGCGTTGTGTTGTTTAAATATTTACACCAGGGTTCTTTAGACATAGAAACACACCAAAGCATTTGTTATTCTGGTTTTTGAAGTTAAGTTTTAAGTTGGCAGCTCTGTTTCTGAAGAGTTTATTTGAGAAGTGGTTTCTCCCCGTGCACTGGTGATCCATCTCTCAGCTTCATATTGGTGGTTGTCGTGGTTTAGGGCTGGGATGGGCACTAAATCCTGGACAGATGCTCTCATTAACCCCTCTCCCAGCAGGGCCAGGGGGGGATTCTGCCCCTCTGCTCTGCTCTGCTCAGACCCCACCTGCAGTGCTGTGTCCAGCTTTGGAGTCCCCAGCACAAAAAGGACATTGAAGTGCTGGAGCGGGGCCAGAGGAGGCCACAGAGATGATCCAAGGGCTGGAGCAGCTCTGCTATGGGGACAGCTGAGAGAGTTGGGGCTGTTCAGCCTGGAGAAGAGAAGGCTCTGGGGGGACCTTATAGCGACCTTCCAGGACCTGAAAGGTGCCTGTAAGAAATGTGGGAAGAGCTGTTCACTGGGGCGTGGAGAGATAGGACAAGGGGTGATGGTTTTAAACTGGAAAAGGGCAGATTTAGGTTGGATCTGAGGAAAAAGCTCTTCCCCATGAGGTGGTCGATCAGTGGCACAGGTTGCCCAGAGGTGGTGCAGGCCCCATCCCTGGAGATATTCAAGGCCAGGCTTGATGGGGCTGTGAGCAACCTGATCTGGTCCCAATGTCCCTGTCACTGCAGGGTTGGACTGGATCAGCTTTAAAGGTCCCTTCCCACCCAACACTTTCTGTGATCCTGTGTTTGTGTGGAAAGGAACGTGTGTCGCCTGGTTTTACTCTGCTTTTTGCTCCATATCTGCTTTATCAAAAGCAAAAAAATAAATCAGAAATAGTTACTTGTTTCTGATAGGCACCCACTGAAGACCTGGAGAATTTCCATGCAAGGAGGTGAGGGTTTTTTCTGTGCTTCTGAGCAATAGTAAAGGAAAAAAGGAAAAGATAGGAATCGATCACTATTTATTTAAGTATTTTACTTATATAGTAAACCAGCAGTCAAGTGAGAAATGTAGATACCATCATGAATCATTTAAGAACATTAAAGTATAACTTTATATTTTGTTTCTATTGCTTACTGAAGTGTACCATAGAACTGAGCTTTTCCAGAAGGAAGAGAGGTTTTGCATTTATATATGAAGAGGACTATTTCCTCTTGTGATTATGAATCATGAAAAACAGAGGCATGGAAATTCAATTTACTACACCCAAAATGCTTTGCCTAGTAACATTTCAAGCTCTCATTTAGGAACATATAAGCAAGAAATCTACATCTACATCTACATCTACATCTATC
>NW_010159662.1:0-498 GCF_000695765.1 Mesitornis unicolor
TCAGCCTCCAGACCCCGGGAGGACCCAAATTTGTGTTTGGGGCACGGAATCAGCACCCAGACCCCGGGAGGACCCCAGTCCGTGTTCTGGGAATGGGATCAGAACCCAGACCCCGGGAGGACCCCAATTCGCGTTTGAGGTAGGGGAATCAACACACAGGGACCCCAAAATCGTGTCTAGGGTGAGGGATCAGCCCCCAGACCCCGGGAAACACCCCAGTCCGTGTTTTGGGGGGATGGGATCAGCCCCCAGACCCTGGCAGGACCACAATTCGCATTTGAGGTGGGGGAATCAGCACTCCGGGACCCCATCGTGTCTGGGGTGAGGGATCAGCACCCAGACACCAGGAGGACCCAGATTTGTGTTTGGGGCAGGGAATCAGCACCCAGACTCCGGGAGGACCCCAATCCGTGTTTGGGGAATGGGATCAGCCCCCAGATACCAGAAACACCCCAATTTGTGTTTGAGGTGGGGGAATCAGCTCACAGGGACCCCAAA
>NW_010159663.1:0-634 GCF_000695765.1 Mesitornis unicolor
CGCGCGCCGCTCACCGCCTCGCAACCGCCCGGTACGTGGGATCGCCCCTTTCTTGCAGCTGGGGAAACTGAGGCAGAGAGGGGTTTTTTTAAGCGACTTCCTGAGATCACAACGCCGGGATCAGCCCTGGTCGTCTCCGGCTGCGCCGGCCTCTCGGTCCAACCACCCGTCACCCAAAATAACGCGGTCGTTCCCCCCCACTACGTTGTTACGGGTTGTACCTATGTTACGGGGAAATCGAAGCTGCAGGCGATGCTGGACGCCGGGTGGGACGGGTGCAAGGCGGAGAGGTCTCGTGGTTGACCTCGGCCTTCGGACACCGGCTGGGGCCCAGCGAGACTCGGTGAGGGTGGGATTTGATGCTTCAACGCTCGCTGGGGCTGGAACTGGGATGGGGAGGAAGGAGAGACGGAGCCCGCTTCCCGCTGCTGCCTCCCCGAGCTGCTTTCCACCCCACCCATGGCTTGAGGGGGGGGTCTCATTAGCCCAAATCTGGAGGTCGGTGGCCTTCCACCATGGCTGCTCGCAGGGACAGCGTTGAAGAGCCGTGACCGCCTCAAAGGGCACTTGGCCGGTCCCTCCTTCCCCGTGTGGGGCGGACACAGGAGGCCCCGTCACCCTCAAGGCTGTCACC
>NW_010159663.1:675-1676 GCF_000695765.1 Mesitornis unicolor
CCCCAAACTCTGCCTAAACGACACGAACACACGAGGGCCCAGAGCCCCACTCGCACACCGACGCTACGCAAGGCGGGGGGACAACAGCGAGGGTCAGCGTAGAAAACTACATTCAGTTTGCGGTCAGGCCTCCGGGCCGCGAGGGGAGGCGGGCACGGGGCAGAGGGGGGAGCCTCCTGCGGCCTCGAGCCCCCACGCTTGGGTACTTGAATGTCCTTGAACAGAAGAGAAAAAGCCCCCAAGATAACCTGTCTGTGCCGCTGATGAGCAGGGAGACGCCAAGCGCAGCAGCTCAGAGGCCTCCAACCCAGCACTCCCCAAAACCGGGGGCTCTGGTGAGGCCTCGGCCCACCCGGCTCTGCCCACGCCGCCGCGCCCACCAGCGCTCGGCTTCGCACCACAGCCTCCCCTCGCCCCAAGAGCAAACCAGGACCCCCCCCTTCCCCGCTCCCCGAGGCATCTCAGGCCAGGAACGTCTACATTCAAATTGCAGCTAATTCAGACCACAAGTCTCTTTACAAATGTTTTTCCTCCCTCCCCCCCAAGAGAATTCGCGCTCTCTAAGCCCTAAAAAAATCAAAGCCGACGACGAACACAGCTCCTTCCCTGCCCCGTCCTCGTCGAAGGTCTCGGCACCACCACCAGCTCAGCCCCATCTCTCCAGAGAGGAAACTAAAAAATCCACGGTACCACCACGCGCACACAGAGATCCCTTCCCAGGCCAGCGCTACGTACAGCCGTTTCCTTAAAATTAATTGATTAAAAAAACCACAAAGAAATCCGTATTAAAACTGAAGCTGTCCTAGAAAAAATGAAACCCACAGCAAACGAGTGTATCCGGAGCGAGTTTTTTTTGTCGGCTACAGCACAGGCACAACGAGTGTCAGAGAAAGTGGCACAAGGCTCGGTGCTGGCAGGAGGGAGAGGTTTGGGCACGGGCAGAGGCGTCGCACCCGGGCGCAGACACCAAAACCTCGCCCACGCCAAGAAATCACCTAAAA
>NW_010159663.1:1944-2271 GCF_000695765.1 Mesitornis unicolor
CTCCGCGAGCCAATGGCCTTGGCCACCGGCACCAACTCCGCATGAGCCTGGAGTTCAACCCCAGCCACCTTTTCCCTTTGGCAGAGGAGGAAACCAGGCTCCACGCACACAAAGCAGGCACGGGATCTCCCTCAGGGACGCACCCAGGGCATCGCCCTCCTCTCCTCTCCTCTCCTCTCCTCTCCGCATGAGCCTGGAGTTCAACCCCAGCCACCTTTTCCCTTTGGCAGAGGAGGAAACCAGGCTCCACGCACACAAAGCAGGCACGGGATCTCCCTCAGGGACGCACCCAGGGCATCGCCCTCCTCTCCTCTCCTCTCCTCTCCT
>NW_010159664.1:0-528 GCF_000695765.1 Mesitornis unicolor
TGACTGAAAGAGTGCAAAAAAAGGAGAAAAATGTTAAACTCACAGTTATGTTTAGAAACCCCTTGATTCTCTATATATTTAGCAGAAGACACGCTGTCACCCACAAAAACCAGAAAAGCATAAGTGTCTTTCTTAAAGGTGTTAAAGTCGAAAATAAGCAGATATGTCAAGAAACTCTTAAATTGTCAAAAAATGATGGAAAAGCAAGAAAAACAGGCTTAAATAACCAAAAAGCTGAAAAAGTTCAAAAAACAAGAAAACCAGAAAACACTGCATTTACGCCTAAAATGCCTTAATTTGCCAATCTATGTAGCAAAAGCACAAACATCAGCCAGAAAAGCCAAGAAACATGAAAAAGTTCCTTTCTTAAAGTGCTAAAGTCGAAAATGAGCAGATATGTCTAGAAACTCTTAATTTGCCACAAAATGATGGAAAAGGGAGAATAATAGGCGGAAACTTTTAGAAAGCTGAAAAAGTTCAAAAAGGGAGAAAAACAGAGAAATCAGAACTTGTGCCTAGAAGCTCTTA
>NW_010159665.1:0-2445 GCF_000695765.1 Mesitornis unicolor
CCCTCAGTTGCATTGAGCAGTCAAATACCCCTAAAAAAAGGGCTTTAAAGAAGAAAACCTCTCCCTCCTCCCTGCAAGAGAAAGGAGACAATAGTAAGAACACATGAAAGCACGCTAGGATACGTGTCCTGACAATGGTCATTTGTTTTCTTCATAAAGTCACTGGATTAATACTGGTTTTTAATGCATGGCCAAAAACCTTTCACTCCAGATGCCAACGGGCAGGCATCCTAAAGCGATTTTCCTCCATCCCAGACGCCGTTTCCATTGCAATGCTCGTGCTGCTCCCTCCACATCCGCAGTGGAGTGGTTGGGATTTTGCAGAGATATTCAGGGTACGGTGCAGGTCTGCCCATCATTCTTCCAAATTGCTTTTGATATCCTAATTAAAAAACAGAGACAAAAGACCTGGACCGTTTAACCCGACCCAACCTGCAGCGCATTTCTGCTCATCAAATGTTCCTGATGGAAAGCAACCAAGATCTAAGGATTTCCAGTGCGATTTCCACACTGCAGGTTAAATCTGGAATAAAAGAAGGATGAAGAACATCCTGAAAGAGTTGAATTCCTTAAAAAGGACTCATATCCTCACCAACCTTCCCTTTGCTGCCCAGAGATGCCAAGGCTCAAGACTTCAACCTCAATTTGTAACTCTACCATATACCTTGGGAATACCCAACAAGACTCACGATATCCAAGGAGAATGGTGCCCCAAAATACTCTACATCCAGAGCTGTAATCATCCTCTATAAATTACCACCATTACATTTTGAATGTGATGTACATCAGGTCAGGAAAAGGGCGTTTGAATGGTTCACCAGCCACAGATAAATCAGAAGCACATTAGAAATGACAGCGTGGTCAACGAAAAACATAAACGGCAGCAGTTCCTTGGACGTCCTTCAGTTTATTATCATTATTATTATTATTATTATTATTATTATTCAGGGGTTATTCTGCATATCAAGGTTTATTTAACTTCGGGAAAAACAGCAAAATAAAAGTAAGACTTGTTCTCCCATGCCAGACTTGAACCTTTGATCGCAGACAGCTCTGCCCATCGCTCATCCTCCCTCCATCAAACGCCTGGCCGCATCACCGCGGGTTTCGGCAGCCCCTTGCTGAGCAGCATCAGCCCCTGGAAGCCAGCGCCGCTGTGGAGCAATCATTGTTTTCCCTGGATTCTCCCCAGTTTGTCTCTCTCACTGAAAATCAGAAATAAACTTCACTGTATGTCCAGCTCCTGAGGTGGGTTGTGCTTGCAAGGCACATCCCCGGGAACCAACTGCTTCCCACAAGTAAAAACCAAGTAGAAAGATGATTCTTGGGCCACGGTGGCATCAATAACAACTGCCAAGTGCTATGGGGACAGCACGAGTGCCATCATTGCACCTCGCAGCAGCACATGAGATGCTTTAAGCATGGTAACACACAGGCGAGCACCGTGGCGAGAAACAGGGTCCTGTTCAGAAGCCAAACTACCAGCAGCAACCCAGAAATAAAGACGATGTCCTCTGCGATTGCCCACGCACCGAACAAAACCCTATTCCAAACAGTTGTCTGAGTTTTGTGTTTAAAAATAGAGCAAAAAGGAAAAGATAATCATCACAGGGTGCAGCATTTACAGGGACGCTTTTTGTGGCTGTTGGACGAGGTTAAGCCTTGCCGAAAGGCTTCGCTCCGGTTTCACAGAGGGAAAATTCCTGCTTCCGTGTAATTAAATGGGAGCAACCAAAGGAAGCAACAACTCCCAACAGTCGGTGCCATTGCTACAACCTCTTGTTAACCCCAAAACACGAGCACAGTTGGAGCAGTTGTACCTGCCTGGATACCTCTTGGAAAGCTCTCAGTGCTGGTAGCTCTGATGATGGCATTCTGGCCCACGCCGCACCGTCCTGGTCCCGAAATCACAGAATGTTAGGAGGTGGAAGGGACCTCGAAAGATCATCCAGTCCAACCCCCCTGCCAGAGCAAAACGGTCCCAAACCCGGCGGGACGGTGGGTCCCCAACCCCCGGGACAACGGGTCCCAAACCCACGGGATGACAGGTCCCAAAGCTCTGGGACGATGGGTCCCAAAGCCCTGGGATGATGGGTCCCAAAGCCCTGGGATGATGGGTCCCAAAGCCCCAGGATGATGGGTCCCCAACCCACGGGACAATGGGCGGGATGACGGGTCCCAAAGCTCTGGGACAATGGGTCCCAAAGCCCTGGGACGATGGGTCCCCAACCCACGGGACAATGGGTCCCGAACCCCTGGGACAACAGGTCCCCAACCTCTGGGATGACGGGTCCCAAAGCCCCCAGATGATGGGTCCCAAAGCCCTGGGACGACGGGTCCCAAAGCCCTGGGACGACGGGGCCCCAACCCCTGGGAGGACGGGTCCCAAATCCCTGGGATGACGGGTCCCCAACCCCTGGGCTGCTGGGTCCCCAACCCCTGCGA
>NW_010159665.1:2602-2974 GCF_000695765.1 Mesitornis unicolor
GGCAGAGCCCCACTTTTCTGACTGATACCCAATGCCAGGATCTTATCGCTGAGGTCGTTACAATTCCCACCAGCTTTTCTGCAGCATTGGGGGAATTAATCCCCCTCTCCTGGCCACGCTCTGAGCAGGTAATTACACCTGACCCCCTAAACCCCCGAACAAGCGGGCTTTGTGTGCGGTTACCCCGGCCCACGCTGTGCCCCTTCCCCACGCGTTACCAGGCGGTGCTAAACCTCACCCCAGCACCGGCTGCCTTCTGGTGGCCAGTGGCTTTTTGTGAGTTGGGAACAAGCTTTTAGGATCCTTTGGCAAAGGAAACACCTTATTTTTTAATAAATTATATATTTATATGTTATATAATATATATATATA
>NW_010159666.1:0-18189 GCF_000695765.1 Mesitornis unicolor
GAGCGGGTAGATGCAGTGAAGCCACACAATCCTCCACATGGTTGGCCAATGACTCCAGCCAGCTTTGCAGGGACAGGACTGGGACATAGGTAACCATTGCTATATTTGCTGACCCTATAGCAATATACCAAAATATACCCACTCAATAGGTATTGGCAGACTCCATTGTGCAGTTGCATTCGTTATGAGAATAACACTTTCCATTAGGAGTTTTTGGCTGTGTTTTCTTTAATTCAGACTTTATACACTCCCTGAAAGATACATGGTTATTTTTTTTGTTCCAGTTGCTTCCTTGTTCAGCACATATGCAATGAATAGGCACCAGGCTGCCAAAAACCCTTCATCGCCTTCTGTAATTGAGTACTATCTCTTAGGCACCTCAGTACCAGCCACCTTGGGATTAACATTTAGCCCACAGCAAAGTAGCCTTGCTCATGTGAATAAAGCCCCTGAGTCCATGATTAAATCCACCTGCTTTTCAAACACTCAGGAGCTGTGAAGCACATGTTTTGTAACACCAGCTCAGCAAACTACGTGAAGGTTTAATTTTCAGTTAAAGCCTCTGCAATGTGACTTCTTTTTTTCATGTGGGAGAATGCTATGGTATGCTAGCTATCTCATCTTTGTTTGCCAGTGTCAAACAATATTTTCTTTGGTTTAGAACTAATGGCAGTTCTGACAAACCTGGCAAATCTGATGAACATCCCTTGTGTGTCTCCTTGACTAGACCTAATTAAACATTTTATTTTTCTCTAATAAAATACATCTATTAAAAAAGATAATTCTGATGTTTCAAACCTACTAAGAGGTTTTTTTTTCTGTACTTTGGGTAGATTCATAATCAGACACACTTTTGCAAAATAATACTACTTCACTAGATGTGTCTTAGTATTTCATACGGGTCTGTACAAGCTGTAATTTCTCATAAAGCAGAAAGAAAAAACTGGAACTTGAAATACATGGAGTTACTTATCTGTCACTGTAAACATCATCCACAGTGAATGTTTCCTGCTCTAGATGACCCAAAAGTCTGCTTATCATGAAAAAATATCTGTACTTCTTTAAATAAGTCATTCTTTTAACTAGAGAATTAGGCAATGACACCTGCTCACAGATTTGTAAAATTAGGTGTTCAGAAACTGCTACATTAGGAATACAAAATTAGAGGGTTTTTCCAGATGTTAAACTGTATTATTTGTTTCTGGTCTTTGCATTAATATCTCAAAGCAATAATTCAGGTGGCAGTAAAGCCAAACATGACCATTGGAGATTATGTAAACCCCTTCCCAAACTGTTTGTGCTGGGAGGAGTTCGTGTTTTCCCTCCACACATGCAATGCTCACACTTCTAAACTTGCTGCTTGTCTCCAGAGAGCAAAGCCTTAAAGTTCTCAGAGATCCTGTGGCATGTTTAATTGGTGAAATATATATTTATATTATGTTCTTCTGAAGACCTTTTTACCTTTTTGTTTATTTTCAGTAAGCTAAAATGAGTAACTTCTGTTCTTTGCAGATAACTCATATGCAGCACACCTAGAAAGCAAACAGCAGAGCAAGAATAGGCATTCCTTGTCTGTATCACAGCATAGCTATAAGTGATTTTTTCTGATACTCTCATACAAGGAACTTCCCCAGTGTCTTTCAGTCTACAATTTTAATGCATGTTCTGAAGCTGTTCCTTGCAAAATCCTAATGTCAGCCGAATAGTTGTTTTGCTCAATGGAAAAAATACTGTGTGTTTCCCCACTGTTATATTTAACTACACTGTAAATTTCTACTACAGACAAATCTTTCTAGGGGATAAATAAAGCACAACAAGCGAGTACAGCCAATTAATTGTCTTTATTAGCCTGGATATAATTTAGCACGTTGTAGTTTCTTTGTTTACAGGGAACACACAAAGTATCTTTATGTGTACCTGCTTCTCCATGGTCTCAAACTAATTGGGCCAATGTCTCACAAATTGTCTAATTGAACATTCCTAGCTTTCTGATTTTAAGCAGGGACACATGGTGCATATCAATAGCCTGCTTCATTATGTCTGAAGAAGATCCAGGCTACTGTCCATTTTCAATTAAATTGTATTTAAAAACAGCAACTTGACCTTTTGGAATACTGCATAATAGGTTTAAAAACTTAAGCTGCTTTTTTTTTTCTTCCTGGAATAGCTAACTAACAAATAGAAATAGGCATCCCTTATCACAGTATAACACCAAAGAGCAGCCTTTGACGCAGCATTAAATCTGTTAGCTGCATTTTGTGATGATAACACCTGTAAAAAAATAATTGCAAAAGAGTACAGAGTTATGTGTCTCTACACCCTTGGAGCTTCCTGTTAGCATTTATTCTATAGAAAGACCTAGAAACCATAAAAAAGTGGGCCCAACCAAATCACATAACATGAAAGGACTCCAGTCTCAAAAGGCTCACCCTTTAAACCAACAACTGTAGGAAAAAGTGATTAAAGGCCTTACTAAAGGCAAAGAGCAGGTCAGTGACAGAGCTGGCAACAGAATACACATCTTTCAATTTCTATGATGCAGATTCAAATAATCAATTCTATTTATTTCTCCTTAATTCCGACTTCAACTGAAGCATCTGTTATTCTAATAATCTCATGACACTCCTGAAAGGTCATGAAACAGCCAAGAAGATTTTACCATCAGCACAATTTTCCTCCATTTCAGATTACAGGGGTTCTTTTTGTCTCCATGTGGTGACAGCAGTTGTCAGCCAGTATAAGTCTGTGCATGAGCCAAAAGGAGAACTGAATTAGGAACAATACATTAGATAGCCAAATATATCACTGCTCAGGAACTTTTAGCTACTACATGAGATTTAATAAACATCCTATTAAAGGCTAAATAGAAGATATGAGAAGTTTTTACTGTAAAATATCAGCAGTTCTGGGAAGGCTGAGAGCAAAAGAAAAATCATGTCCCTCTGGCATGCACTGACCATGTTGCTGAAAACCTCTCTGGTCTCTTAAGTTGATAAGTTCTGTTCAACAGCTGACTGACTGAAGTACGCTATTCTTTGTAACAATAGAAATCTGTAATTCATGTGCCCCAAATTTTATTAATAATATTTTTCTGCACATTGAATGTCACTGGTTCTTGTGTAAATGAAAAGTGACAAAGTGCTATTATGTTTCTAGAGCTCAGGAACAGTCCCACACACGGCGTGGTTTTTCATGACCAAGAGAGATGAAAGCAGAAAACAAAACAAACATGACAACAAAACTGGAAAAAAGATAAAATTATTCTCTAAGAATCACAGCTTTAACAAAGGATACACAGCATCCCTCCAGACTGAGGTCAGAGGAGGTTTTATTTTACATAATTGAATATTTGAGGTCATAAATGTCCTTGACCTATCTCAATACAACTATTCTCTTGCCTGAAAGAGTAAACAATCACCTACCACTCTCCAGCTAGGACTTAATCTATCAGAGCCATGAAAACCACCCTTAATTCAGGTTTAATTTTTTTTCTTTATTGACAGATCCTACAATGAAAACTAATCCATTCTTTTTGGAAATGCATTTCCTTCAAACAGTCCCACACATGCAGGCAAAGGGGAACACAAAGAGGGAACACAATTAAACCTCTCAGAAAAGAAGTGTACAGTGTGGACCCTATGAGAAATTTACAGAGGGTCCTCCAGGGTCCTGGGTAATCAGAAGCCTAGCTTTCATTATTCTAACTTGGGCACTTGGAAGCACCACTCTATTTTTGTGGTTGACAGAGGGACACCTGGACTCTTTGGGCTGAAGTCAACCTTTGTGAATGTTAATTCTTCTGTTCCACCTACCTTCAAAATACAGACCTTCAAAACCCTGGTGTAGATAGTTAGGTGTGTTTTCTCCAAGCTTAGACCAAAGATATTTGAGGATAGTTCAGGTAGATTGCTAAAGATGTCAGGGTCCAGGAGCAACAGGACAACTTATTCTTTGTCCTTCTCAGGTACTCTCTCCTGAGCAACTAACCAGACACATCCAGATGCCATAGCAGCCAGTTGACACTAATTACATCCAGGCTAAACAGAAGATACAATTTTTAAGTGAAGGTAATTTAGGCATTTCAGAGACAGACCAGGTAATATAGTACATTTGTTGTCACTGGAAGTCTTGAAAAAAATGTAGTGTTTTTCTAAAAGCCATGTATTGTATCTCAAGAAGAATTTATACTGGGATCATGAAGTTCAGTTCTCTGATCTGGCTTGTACAAGAGGTCAGGTGAGCCAATTCTAATGGTCTCTTCTAGCCTCTAAATCAGTGAATAAAGAAACAGCAAGTATTTCCATGATTAGCCAGATAAATAGGTTGATTATATTAAAGAGACAGAATAATTTTAAAAGTTGGGTTTGCCTACTAACATTCAGAAATAGGACAGAAAAAAGTATTTGAAATAATAATCATTGTGAAATATTTAAAAAGTAGAAGAAACTATAAACATCAATAAAGCAGAAAAGTTCTACCAATGCTTGGCCATCTTCTTCCATCCCCATGCAGGACATTATTTTCTGTGTTTCTAATTGTTTCAGCTGGTCACAAAGTTTATCTTGCTTTCTGCATGAGGCTATTGGATATCTTAATAGATTCCATTATAAGGGCCATTTCTCTGACATTCAGTTAACATTTGACTGCTCATGACTTCTGCTGAGCAACTTCTTGTGACAGTCAACATGTGCAGATCTGTCTAGGAATACACTACATTTGTGGTAGAGAGTAGAAAACGATTTCAGGAAGAAGTGACATCAGGATCATTAACGTGACCATTTCCACACATTGTGTTAGAAAACTGACACTCAAAAGAAGCACTAATCGAATTCTTCTTTAATATTTAAAGATAAGATAGCAAAGTAAAGTATGGCATTTTTAATGTGGCAGTTCAAGCAGAAAAAGTGACTGTGGTATAAAGTGAGAAAGAGATTTACCTCTTTACATACAAAAGCACACAATGGAAGACTTGGGTGACTGGCTCCACCTGTTTTATCTTCACTCTACATTCAAATTACGTGATGAAATAAAAGGAGTCTTAGGTACCTAAGTGTCTAATTGCAAAATGTAATTTCCAAAAAAAAACCCCTCTTACTCAGCTGGGAAAACTTCATCACACCATGATTTTTATCATCACTGCCCATCCTTTGCCAAAAAGACATTCATGGTCACTCACTAGAAGGAATTTCTCTCCTTTTCTGAGCACTTGAGGATACCAGCTCCCAAAATTACTCCAATAGTTTGCAAGGTGATAATTGCCAGCTTAGGTTACAAGCACTGCAAAGGGCTTGCCATTTTCCTTGTGCTCCTTATCTCCTTGCCAGTGCAAGCACCTTAAAGCTGTCAGATTTGTTTCAGTTCCCCTTAGACAAGTTTAAAAATAAAAGCAATAAAATCTGCAAAACAAAAGACTGTGTTCTGGATTATGAAACTGAAAATGCACCTTGAAAAGTAAAGTGTAAAACAAATAAATTGACATTTAAGACATACCTGACAGGAATGATCTTTCTTCTTTTAAATCTATTCAGTGGAAATATAGGAACTTCTGAAGAGAAGTTAAAGACAGGGGTCTCAGTTAGCTTTTGCAGGCCCATCAGAAGTAGTGTGCAAACTATAGACTGAAAAACACCACCCCGAAGAATTGCCTTTCAGAAGGGGACATATTTGAGCCTTTACTCAGAAACAGAAGCTGAAAGGGCAGCAGCTCAGTAGCATTTGTGCCTTGAAACATTTTCATTTCCAGTTAACCTAAAAGATTAGCTTGGAAGCTAGCAATCCATCTTTCATAAATATGCCTTTCTAACTTTTAATATTATTTCACCTTTTCTTGAAGATCATTCCTGGCATACTAAAACCACAGATGAGACATCTGGCCCTTAGAAAGATTCCTGTTCTTTTCTATTAGTTTGGGGAGTTCAGCTGTCTCCAAACTCAGGAGATACTCAAGCTCCAGAAATTACTTTCCCATTAATGTTTAAGTATTTGAAGTCTGTTAAGTGATGTATTAAGTACTCGAATACACTCACACTTCTAACTGTGCCAAACACCATTCTCCCACTGAACTCTCAGTTTGTGTAAGCCAAGTATTCCCCTCCCTTTAAAGGTTAAATCAACTAGTCTCAAAGCACTCCTAGCAGATTAATCTCCATAGAGAACACAGTGAAGTTTCCATTTTCTTCCCTAAGACCCAGTAGTGGTATCTCCTATTCATCTAAAAGTCACAGAAGGCACACTCAACTCTGTCCATCTGCTTTGGGGATTTAAAACCCACATTTGCTTCTCTGGAGAATCTTCTAACTAATAAACTTAGAGGGCTTTACAGGAAAGATTTATCTGTTCAGCTAAGAGTGAGGGCATGAATCAATAACCTAATAAGTTAAGAGTCCTGCTCCTATGCCTGGGTCCTAGTAAAGAATAACATGCCCTTGGCCACTGAGAAAAACACAGAAATTTTCCTAAAGAAGAAAACAAAAATAAAATCCACCCTTCCCAGCTAAATACTCCTACCAGTATTAGTGAGAGTCACACACTTTCAGACTCATTATCTGCTGTTAAAACTCTCCTTACTGCCGTTTTAAACAACAACATGACAAGGGACAAAGAACTCTCCCCCAGTCCCATGAGGGGCTGCCACATTCACTGTGGTATTGCTTGTGCCACTTCTTGGTTCTGGCCTCCAGTTCAGAGTGGGGAAGGAAGGAGGGCATAAACCAGTAACTATTGAAACCAGGGATGGAGAAGCACCGGTTCCTTAAATCTCATAGCAGCTCTCAGTTTCTGTGGTACAATTTGCTCTTCCAAAATGGAGGATGATATTCACAGCAGTGCTGGGAGGACTGGCTGGTCAACACCTGCAAATATAGCTAAAGGCATAAATCCACTTTCTGATCAATATGACTTTGATGACTGTTAAACTTAATCAATCCCATTCTTCCCTCAGGTACTTGTTCCAAAACCAGAATTCCAGTGAATAAAGCATGTCAAATTTATTATAGAACAGTATTGCCCTCCTGTGGCCAAAGACTATTGCAAATAAATTAATCTGAGAGTTCCCCTTTATTTATTTGTTTGTTTCTCATGCACAACTTCAGACACACTGGGCAATCTTTATGAAAGGAATTCAGAACTGGGAGACTCTCCTCCAAACCCCTCCAAAACCTAGATCCAAAGCTGGGTTTACCATGTTATGGAATAGTAGCTGATCAGAAAGAATAAGTAGTAGACCTGATGCCAGTCTCTCTGGCTCCTTAATTTCTCCCAGTGATGTTATTCACAGCAGAAATTATGATTATCTGCATTCATTTTCAGTGATCATATTTAATAGTGACAACATTTCTTTCTGTGCACCATCAATTAATCAGTCCTCTTCTACCTTAGATTTACTGCTTTTTTATTAATCCGAAAGTAAAACCCTATGCTGCCACTTTCACAGTAAGAGAAAACCCTCTGTTCCTCCACTGGGAAAGACCATGGGCCTTCCAGATCTTACCCAAACCCCATGAAAGTAAACAGATTCTCTCTGACGTAAATGTCTTTAGGATCAGGTCCTTAGTGACTTAGTCAGACATCAGACATAATGTAAGAGTTCACAGACACACACAGCAATAACAGAGACTGCAATGCGGGTGAAGCTCCCCATGGCAAAATCAAGGTCCCCCAAGCCACAGAACAGATGTGCAAAGTAGAAGAGACCATCCTGCTCTTGAATACATAAAGTACTCTCTGAATACCCGTAACATAGCCAAACAGTATAGCTATGTGTGTTGGTTGTTTAACCAACACCAACTACAACTTTTTCACGGGTAAAAAACTTGGAGACAAATAAAACTTAAATATTGGATCAGCCACAAACCTGAGAGAAAATTGTTGCAATAAAGGATTTTTATATATAAATGACAGGATGAATGTAGCTTAAAGCAGCCTGAATTCTTCACCATTATGTCAAAGTGCTGTTGAAAATCAAGTTACAGTTTCTGTGAAGGTTAATTGCACTTGACATGTTCCATGGAATGTGCTTGACCTGATCTATTTTACCTGCCAATAATCAGTTAATGTGACTCAGCTTTTCTGTCCAGCTGTCAAGGCTAAGCATCTCTACCATTCTTTTATGTTTGCCAGCTATGCAGTGCAAGAATGACTTACCTTTTCCATCTCACAAACCATCTTTTTCTGACAGGCACTGTCAGTGCTGCAAAAAATTTAAACCGAGTATTTAAAGTAATGATTATGGAATTTTAAATTTTTAACCATGACTATGCATTTTCAACACTCATGGCTCTCCTGAGGCATGGAACAGAAATAATCCTATGTGATCCCTATCCCTGATACAGCAAAAGAAGGGAAGTCAAATCTTACCACTAACTCTATTTAAAAAAATGTGGCAAACTCATTTTATAGAACTGACTTATGTCATCTTTAGGGTGTGGTGACAGGGAGGAAGTCTCTTATGACCTTTAATAGGTCAGAATCAACTTCAAGACTACATGTGTGGCTTTAATCAAGTCTGACTTTAATTTATACCTATGTTTCAGTATTTCCTACACAGTGATTTTTGTATTCTCCATTCTCCATTGGAGAACACACCCAAAAATAATCCATACAGCCAGAGAAAGTTGAGGAATACATCTGTGCACAAAATACTCAAAAGTATTTTAAGTCATTCCTGGAAAACATACAGCCCAAAACAGAGGATGAACAGGAATTCTGGGCTATAGCCATAGTTTTTTAATGCAGTGGAGTGAACTTAACAGTGCACACTCCAGAACACAATTTCAGTCTGATTAAAATAAAATCAACTTGTCTTTCAGATAAGTATCAACAGCATATTTTCCTTGCTGCTCAATATTTATTTCTGATCAATGACTTTTAATGATCATCTCAAGAGAAAGAGTTGATCATCTCAAGAGAAACAGTATCTGCCTAGCATTAGGTTCAAGAAGGGTCTACAGAACATGAGGGAAAATGAGGACTTTGTACCCAGCTGGGTACATATAGAGGGAGGGAAGGATAAGGAATAACTCATTCTCTTGCAAATATCTGAAAACTTACGCTTGTCGTCCAAGAACATTTTGTGCAGACCAAGCACACAGAACTGCAGCCTGGAAGGAAGGAGAATGTTCAAAAAGTTTTATCAACAAGGTCACAGTGAACACTGCTCACTGTGTAATTAATGTTTATAGATATGTGCCAGTTAAAACAACACTAGAGAAATTAGGCTTGCTAGCATCTGGACAGATCACCAGTGCATTTTGAATGGAGGTATAGGAACAGCAGCATTTCTCCAGCTCAAGGTCCATTGCCGTGTTACTGGAAGGATGTTCAGTGTCTACATCTTTCAGCAACATGTCCCTTCGCACAAGTCAAGATAACAAGCATTCAGATTTCTTCTGGGAACCCTGAAGACATCATCCATTTCCTTCCGTGTACCTTCTTCCTAATCCTGTGGCAGTGAACAGCCACATTTGGATCTTGCTACCCGCTCTCAAGTGAGCAGATTTTTGACTATTCACTTTACTTTTCCATCCTTCCCGATCAATTTTTATTTTGGATGTTATCTAGGAAAAAAAAAAAACAAATAGAAGTGATTAAGTGGCTCACATTTAGATTCTCGTTTATTCATATTTTTGGCTGGTAGATTTGTCATCTGTAGTGCTCAATATTAGTTATGCTACATTTAACACTATCCAGAACCATTCTTTTCATGTAACCACTCTTCCCCAGAAAATAATTTTCTCGACAACTACACTGATTTCTTTTTTGTTGGTAGTCCGTCTTGCAGAAGCCACAGAATCCAACTGAAACAACTGAGTACAACAGCATGATGCCACCAGGAAGTGCAGCTTTGTCTTGCTTTTTTGACCTAGACTATAGCAAAAAGAGTCACTTCATCATCACCCCGTAGCTCTCGCTCACCATTTATCTTACATTTGCAAGCTCAGTACTTCTTGCTCCGCCAAAAAACCCTACCTGCACTCCTTCAAAACATAACTTTACTCGGATAATGTGTATTTCAGGCAAGGAGCAAGTCTTTCATTCTAGCTCATAAGTTATATTTGAGGCTATCATAACACTGCAAGCAAACAAATTTAAGAGAATTGCTGTAATTCTTGGGATTAGTGTGACCTCATCTCCCTCTACAATTATTGTCCTGTTCGGTTCATTCCTCCTGAGCAGATGTCCAGACACTGCTACTTAGACTTTTTACATTTGAATGCCTCGCAGGATAGCAAAATACCCTGAAATCAGTGCTTGGCTGGTGTAGCCCTTCTAACTCAACAGCAGTCTCTCCCTCCTTGAAGAATTTCTGTGAAACGCCCACTGGGAAGCACTATGATCTCATAGCAGGTGATGTAGATTTTCTTTCTAGCTCTGAAATCCTCTCTTTGAACCCTCCACAGGAAGAGCAGTTCTTTCAGCTGGACTAGAAAATCCCATCTGTTTATTTGGCTCAGTTTTCTACAGCTCCCATGACCCCTTTTCTGCCTAAACCATAACTTCAGGAACAGCAATTAGAATGAAAACTACTCCTTTTGTACCCTTCCATATTCATGGCAGAGTTTATAACATCAAGCCTCCTTTGAAGGATGCTCACGAAAAGTTTAATTCCCCATATAACAGTAACTTTAAAAATATTGTTGCTTCTTTTCAAGAGTTCTGACAACAAACAGGCCAGAAAATATGTCTGCATATATTTGCAACCATGAGTTGCACTGATGGGCTTCATCTCAGAGAGGAGCTGCATTTCACTGGCAGGCAAGCTACCTGTTAGCAATCTTTGATTATTTTACATATATTGTTTATTTTATACTAATAATTTACAGTCTAAATTCTATTAAAAATTACCTACATACTCAATACTAAAAATGCAACCAGTCTCACAACAATAAAGTCCATGCTGGTACCAGGATTATAAAAAAAAGATGGTTTCTGAGACTCTGAGTGCTTGAGAAAACACCTCTCATTTCACATCTTCAGCTTATTCAGTACCTAAACTCTGTCTCATTGAAACAAGTCAAGATTTCATCTGCAAAATCCTAATTATCCCCTGCACACTTATAACGAAAGAGCCTATAAAAACATGTGTCTGGAACTGGCTAAGAAGGAAAGCTGGATTCACCACAGTGTCAGAAGTCATCTAGAAATGTAGTCAGGAGCATTAAAACAAACATGCCAGTGAATACTTTGTCTCTTCCCAAAACAAGGCAAGGTTCACTGTAATCAGCCACAAAGATCATTTCTAGAAGGGCAGAATTCATAAGCTGGTTTTCATACACGTATCTGTAGCATCAGCCCTAAACAGTTTAGCTAAGGAAGTAATTTCAGTAAGAAAATGGCAATATAACTAACAGCATAAGCTGTTAGCACTTAGAAGAATAAAATATTCTAGAGAGATGTTTTGCAATATTATACCAAAGCTTGCTTTTTTCTTTCACTAAAATTACGTGGATAGAAGAAAGGATCCACTTATGAGAATATATATTGTAAAATAAATTCTAAGCTGGTTAGTTCTCTCTGATGTTCCAGTAATTCGTATTAAGGATATAGGGAAGAAGTTAACGTAATAACAATCATTTCCTCAGTTCATCTTTTTGGCATATTATGCAATTCATTTTCTCAGTTTGGCATTGTTTATCTTTCTGCTTGAATGCATAGAATTAAATCCAAGGAAAATATGAAGTTATTTCAGAAGAAGAAAACAGTTACATAGCATAACTTAATTTAAATGGACAAAATTATTTAAAACAAAACAAAAAGAGTTTCAACCACACTACAACAGAGTAGCTTTCCTATGATTCAGACTTGGAACAAAACAGACCTACAACTTCCAGTACTGGAAAAGGACACATTATCTGTGATTGCTTGGACAGGGGACTGAGAGTCACCCATGCAGAGAATCACAAAGACAGATGCTGTGATGAGGACTGCTTCTCCGAGCTGAAAACAAGAGTTTGCTCAAAGAAGGAAGGTTTACCCATGAAGTCTCAGGCACAGCTGTAAGCCTCTGCACCACCTGAGGAATGAGCGCATTAAGTGCTTTTAAGACAACTTTCCATCACAGTGAGCTGTCGCAGACTCCTTAAGGGAATATCAGAGGAATCCAGCTCCTGTTAGCTCAGATCTTGTCTGGTGGGGTCATTGCAGCAGCAGCAGGGTTGGTGTCACAGAGGTTTGGGCTCTGGCCCAAACGGAATCTGAATGTTGCAGCCCCATGGCCAGTGCTTCCCCTTCTGCGGCTCGCTTGCTTCTCCAGCTCAGCAAAACTGGGTGATTCTGACATAGTTTCCCCTATATGATGCACTCTTCTCTTTCCTTTACATCTCTGGGGGATGAAAGGAGGGCAGTGGCAGCAGGGGCCGTGCACCGTGCAGAAGAGAGCCCTGCAGCCACCCCAGCTCCAGCCCTACTCATGCATCCCTCGGCCCCTGCAGCACCACAAATGTCACAGAACAGAATCACTGAATAATTTAGGTTGGAAAAGACCCTTAAGATCATCAAGTCCAACCGTTAACCTAACACTACCAACTCCACCACTAAACCACGTCCCTAAGCACTACGTCTATACATCTTTCAAATGTCTCCAGAGATGGTGACTCCACCACTTCTCCGGGCAGACTGTTCCAGTGCTTTACAACACTTTTGGTGAAGAAATTTTTCCTAATATCCAATCTAAACCTCCTCTGGTGCAACTTGAGGCCATTTCCTCTTGTTCTATTGCTTGTTACTGGGGAAAACAGACCGACACCCACCTCACTACAATCTCCTTTCAGGTAGTTGCAGAGAGCGATAAGGTCTCCTCCTCTCAGCCTCCTTTTCTCCAGGATAGAAAACCCCAGTTCCCTCTGCCACTCCTCATAGACTTGTTCTCTCTTGAATCTGAAAGTCACAGCCCTATGGCCAGCATGTCCCCTTCTGTGGTTTGTCTTCTCTAGCTCAGCAAAACTGGGCAATGCTTACATAATTTCCCCAGTACGATGCACTCATCTTCTTTCTCTGGAACCCTGCACCCACCCAGCAGCCAGGGCATAAAAGGAGGACAGGGGGAGCAGGGGTTGAGAGAGAACCCTGCAGCCACCCCAGATTCAGCTCCACTCAGTTCCCTCAACACCTGCAGCACCATGAAGGTTCCTGCAGTCACCCTGGCTGCTCTGCTCATCATGGCCATCTGCTCTCCAGCTGAGGCCCATCCCATTCCTGCATCACTCCAGGATCTAGGTTAGCTGTCCCTCCCCAGGAGAGAGCCTCATCCCCATTGATGGGACCCTTGTGTCCATGGGGATGGATGGAAGCAGGTGGTAATCACCAGTGCTGGGACAGTGCTCCCAGGGGGTGTTCCCAGAGGACACAGCATAGGTGATGGAGAATCCCCTGGGAGGCCCAGGCAGAGCCTCTACCACACTGTGGGGTCTCACTGGGGCTGTCTCTCTGCCCCCACAGACAACGTCCCCTCTGTCTGCTGCCTCAGATACCTGAGCCGCCCCATCCCGCAGAGACGCATCACTTCCGTCTACACCACCAGCAGCGCCTGCAGCCAGCCAGCAGTGATGTGAGTACCCAGCGCTGCCAGGGGTCGGGGTGTGACAGCCAGGGCACCGCCCCAAGCATGTCCAAGAGTGGTCGGAAGGGGGAAAGGGACATGGCCAGGGACATCCGGGGCTCTGCCAGTGGGACCCAGCGCAGGTACCACACTGCCCCAGCCGAGCACCCCAACATTGGTTTTCTCCCAACAGCCTGGTCACCAAGACAGGGAGAGAGCTGTGCGCAAACCCCCAGGAGGCCTGGGTGCAGCAGCATGTGAAACACTTCCAGAAGCCGAAGAACTGACCCTTCCCCACTGCTGCCCCAGTGCAGCAGGCTCAGCCTCCGGCATCAGACACACAGCAGAGTGCTTAAGCTGCATCCCTCTTCAACTGGAAAATTTTTTCTAATTTACATACGTTTGTTAAACTAAATTTTGCTTGCTAAGAAAGTGAAAATACAAAAATGATTTAAAAGATATCAACATGCCTGTTAATGAGGAGTCAGGAGTTTTGATGCCTAAATAAAGTGTTTGGATTATTAAACCCTTTGGGTGTTTCTGAAGATCTTGCCCTGACAAGAGAGAAGGGACACACGGGGAATCCTTTGCCCTTCCTACACCCTGATTTCACTGCTCCCCTTGGGCAGAGCAGCCTCAGCCCCATGGCAGATCCCACAGTGCTTCCTTCTCCTCAGCCCAGGCTCAGCTTCTGCCCTCCAGTATGATCCAGATGTCCCAGTGAGGTGACACCAGCATCTCAACCAGGGGCTGCCTATCTCTCGGGGTCCTTCCCACACAGCATGTGCAGAGCTGGGTCACAAACCCCTCGGGTGAGGCAGCTCCTCCTTCCCCAGACATCCCCTGCCAGCTCAGTGATGTGTTTGCCCCAGACACTGGAGGTGCAGGACAGTCCTTGACCGCACTCACATCTCCACACCCAGCCATCTCCTTCACTACAGTCCCTTTGCAGTGATGGATCTGAGCCCTGCCAGAGGGAATTTCGGCCAGTGCCTGGCTGTGCAAGCAGAGCCTGCACTCCAAGAAGGTCCTCTGGTCTCCCCCCTATCCCACATGCAGCGTTACCCACACTGGCACCCCAGTGTGGTGCTGGGAGTGATGGAGCTGCTGTCCCCTGGCAGTGTGTGGGCTGTGCCAGCCAGCTGCCTTAAACCCAAGGTTGTTTGGCAGCTGTGCCCAGGTTGGATGGGGCTCTGAGCAGCCTAGTGGGAGATGTCCCTGCCCATGGCAGAGGGGGTTGGACTGGATTATCTTGAAGGTCCCTTCCAACCCAAACTATTCTGTGATCTTATGATTCTATGATCCAATGTAAACTACAACTTAGAAACTCTTAAGTGCTAACTTTGGAGAAGTACAGTGAGAAACATGGCTTAGAAAAGAAATTAGGTTGTTGGGGGGGGTTATTTTTTCAAAATACAACTACAGTCTGCTTCTGTATAGCGTTATTGCTATGCTTAGGTTTACACTTCTGGAAGTAGAGTCATAAAGAATGATTACTGCAGGCTGCACAGACAAGTAGAATGAGGGAGTTAATTGAAAACTGTATGTTTTTTGTTTTAATAGAGATGACTCTGTCTTGGGTTATATTCTGACAGGGAGGACAATCAATATGATGAGGACTTTCTCCAAATAAAGAGTGGGGTACGTCAGTTTATTACTGATCAAATTGGGCTTTTAAAGATGAAATGCAGAGGGACAAAGATGTAGAAGTACTTTGGAAGAGGTATGTTTCCTAGTGACCTGATATTATCAAACTCAACATTTGGGCTAGATTTTGGAGAATGAAAGATCAAAGTGCATTTTCTATAGGATAATGAGCCATACAGAGGAAATGTGAAAGAAGTGGATGGGAAGAGCAAGTAGCTGGCCTAAACCTTTGATACAGATTTGATTCACCTGAGTGCTGCTCTTGGCACAGCTAGAATGCAGAACCAGGATCTGAAAAACAAAATGTTGAAAATGTTGGCTTACTGCTTGTAGAACTGCTTTTTCATACGTGGGATGAGGATTGTGGTTGGGAAGAGGTGATGGGTTTGGTGGGAATTTTACCAACTCTCAAATATTAGGAAAATTACTTATTACAGAGAGGACAGAGGATGATAAAAACAAGCTTTTATATTTCACCTTGTCAGTATTACATGGATGGAACAAAAAATATGTAATGGTGCTGTTCATTGCTAAAATTCAGTTTGGCAAGGAGTAGGGCCCATGTTACTACTTGGAGGTATCCATGGTCTCCCAGAGGGAAGAGAAGGGCACCCTGCGAAACACCTAACACATCACCTTCTAAGGTTATTGTTTGCACGACGTTCACTAACATCACTTCAGTACAGCCCTCTGTAGGGTCCCAGGGAGACTGATGCGCTTCTTTTCCCACCATTATTTTGCTATAATTCAATGCTCCAATATATAGTTCAATGCTCATTTCAATTGCTCTTCAATGCAATGTATGCTGCAATACTTTTGTCCACTCCTGGAATTTAGTCGTACAGCAACAGCTTCTAGGTTCATATGACTGAGAATCATTGCACTGACTTAGGAAAATGTGGAAAAGACAAGTTGTTTAAATTGCTTGCAAGGCAAAAATAAGTGTTCAGTAAAAATCCTCCCTGGGGCATTGTTTTCAGAAATCTCATTATAGTTTAGGCAATATATTTGTTTTCATAGGACTGGTTTATAATGCATGAAGGCTCGGTGTTGACAGTACTACAGAGCTATGCTTTAATTTGCTCAAGGTCACACATGAGATCTGAGGTGAATTTATGAAGCAAACCTTTGTCTCCACCACCAGCTAGGCTCAGGAAGGCAACCCTACCACTACAAACTCAACACAAAAACACCCAGCTACGCTGATGACCTTGTACTACACAAGCTTTGCAATGTGAAGAAGAGGATTCATCAAGAAGACAAGAGAAGGAACAACTTTCTTCACCGCCTTCCCCTCAGAAACAGCCACATGAAGTGTGCTCTCACCACCTGCACTTCCTTCATAGCAGCACTCAATTTTAACAATTTTTTTAAAAACCTGGGAGGATGTATACTATCTCTGGATTAAATATTAGGCATTTTCTGAGCATCATGAGATGTATAACTTGACTTAATCCCATTCAAAAACTTCCTGTGGCCTACTGCACTTCTTGGCTATGTACTTGAGGTAGAAGCACTGTTAAGGGAGGTTGATGCCATGCAGGATGGGGCTCTCCTGCCCAAGAGGTGTACTCTCAGCACACACAATCAATTTTGGAGCCATCCTTGTAGTTCACTGCCTGATAATGACCCAATCTACTCATTATTACATCTGCCACAGCTCCACTTCTCCCCACACCGTCAAACCCTATCTGTCCTGGGTAGAGGTGTCCTCCACCACCACCTCCAAAGCAAGACAGAGTCCTTCCCCTCAGAGGGACTACTGGGGAGCTGGTCCCCATTCTTGCTTTCCACTCTTCCTGAGTTGCCGCTTTTTTTTCTCCTGTAAACTCTTGAACACTGCTAACATCTGAAAACTTTGGTCAATCAAAGGGGTGGTGTTCAGAGCAGCGTTTGTTCGCACAGCTGATAGCAACACCTCACTGAGGGACACGCAGAGTGCAGAAGGAGAGTATTCGCTGTGGCTACTACAGGCTGTGAAATAAAAGGAAAAAAACCACTCACAAAAACTGCTACATTCAGCACACTCTCACGTTTTGCGAAGCAAACACTCAGAAGGACACGAAGACGCTTGAAAAGCAGCAGCCTAAATCTAATTCTTATCCTTTAGGCCACAAAACAGACGCTAGATTTTCGACCTAAACCTGGATTTTTAACTTCTTGTCCTAAGACAAACATCCCTAACCCTGGCCGAGCAGGAGAACGAACAGCCCGCCCCCCAGCAGCCTCCTGCCGGCGGCCTGAGGGCGGGGAGCCGGACGGCATCCCGGGACTTACTTGTAGTTGCCCGCTCGGCGCGGCGTGGCGGCGCCGCGGGTGCTGGTGGCTTTCGGCGCCGCGTTTCTCCTTGCCGCTGGCGCTCACGCCAGCAAATACTCCCGGGAGGCCAACGAGGGCTTGGCGACCTCCGGCGCCAAGCGCTGGGAGGTCGGGGAGTTCCGGGTGTTGAAGCTGAACCAGATCTGGGAGAAGGCGCAGCGGGTGAGTGAGGCGGGGTAGGAGGAGTGGGGACGATGGCGGCGCTCGGAGGGGGACCTCGGATCGGCCTTGGCCACTTCGGCCCCTCGATCCGTGTCAGCCGCTTCAGGAGATGAGGTGTGGCTGGGGGAGGGGCGCAGGGCGCGGGCGGGGGGCTGTTTTTGGAGGAGAAGCCGACGCTGTCCGGCCCGGCGTTGCCTCGACAGGCCCCGGCTTGGTGTTGGGCCTTCGGGCTGCTGTGGCTTTGGTTTGGTTTTCAGGCCTGGCTGTCCCTAACGGGCAGCGCAGAGCAGGACCCTCATAGCCCTGCTCCCTGCGGACTGCCCCAGGCGGTGAGCGACAAGGGCGCTGTGCAAGACCTTCTCTCGGGAGGTATCTCCTTCCCCCCTCCTGCCATACGTGCCTATGTCATGGGAAGTGTCGATCTTCCCATATTTCAATCTGGCTTGCCCAGGAAATGAAAGAGAGAGTGAAGTCCCTCTGGTACGATGGAGGATAGGAGACTGGCTTTCCCCGCCGCCTGGTTGGGG
>NW_010159666.1:18220-20263 GCF_000695765.1 Mesitornis unicolor
TTTTGTCCTTTTGTTAAGGGGTGTGATGCCCTCATCTGTCTGAGGGCTCTGGCCTTGGCTCCTACTTTGCACAGGAGAGTAGGAAACCTTCCACTTTGGTGGTTATGTCACCCATGGTATTTCATTTATACCAAACGATGTAGTCACATGCAGGAGGACCAGCAAATGGGCATCACTCTTCCAGGATGAGAGCCTTAATTTTGACAGTGATACTTGAGTTTCTTTCACTCTGAGCTAAAAAAAAAATTAATTAAAGTGAAAATACAATAAAAATAATAAATTACAGTGGAAATATTTCAATACAGCAAAGCAGAACAACTTCAACAGGAGAGGAGGAAAGCACTGCACACCCGTATTCATGCCCTCAATATTGTGGAGCATGGAAGTTAGGGTCATGGCTGGTAAATGTTCAGTTCTTTCACGAAAAAGAACATATTTAATATTAATCCTGGATTTCCTGCATCATGGATAGGCATTTCCCTATGAGTGGTTTAATTAGAAGCAGGACATCCCTGGGTTTAGTAAAAAAATAGAGCCCCTGCCGTAATGCTGTGTAGTTATATCCAGCTTCCCAGCATGCGAAGAGAATGTATCAGAAATACTCTTCACTTTAATGGGAGAAGGATGGGATGGGGGATAAAGCGGTATGTGATAATGAAACCAAATGTGAACTGACAGCTGAAGGAGAAGCAACATGGAGACTGGAAATAAACTATAATGATAGTATTGTCAGTTTCCTGTTATTCTTCCAGTTACAGTTTTTTTACGTTTTCATGCCTGGATCTTCTGGAATTGAAATTTGAGATGCTTTACATCATCTACGCTAGGTCTTTGTGCTAAAGATGCTAAAATGTAAAATGGAATTAGCTCTGTCAGGGTAAAGAACTAAGCTTTAGTAATTTCTGTATGAGTGAGCAAGATTTTAGAGAGGCAACACCTACTTGAACTAAGATTGCCACCATCTGAATTTCACTTCTGAGTACAATTGACACCCAGCCTGCATTTTAGAAAGGGATTTTTCACTACATCTGGACAATGTCTGGAATAAGAGGAAAACTAAACCTGTGTGTTAGACTTGCTTTGAAATACGTGAATGCCAATGCTGAACTCTCTTTCCTTCATTTTGGTAGTGGAGGAGATAGTACTGAAAATAAGGAACTCCTTTGTTGTTAGGTAAAAGATATTGCAATTCAGCATTGCAACACACAGCTGGTTGAGCAGTCCTTCAGAAAGCCCCGAAAAGTTACGTAGTGGGAACCAGGAGCTGGCAAGCCAGAACTTCTTCCTGTTTCCCTGAGGGAGGGAGGATTTGATCTTTCTCCAGCATCTATTTTCATAGGTATATGTTTTATTTAAAAACTTTGAAAAGTGATTTTATACAAGGGTTCTTCTTTGTCAGACCCTAATTCTGTAGTTATTTGAACCAATGACAAACGTTCTGTAGGTTTCACAAGGTATGTGGTTTGGCCTGCTTGTCTCTGCCAGTCTGCTGTGCTGTCCTTGTTGCCATTGGTGTAGTTCTAGCATTGCTTATTATTAGGGCTTCTTGGCCATCCCAAAGCAGCAGTGGGATTCAGAATTTAGGACATGTTACACCTAAAAAATCTGTAGTAAAGAGCCATGTCCTCTCAGAAGCAAGGGTGTAGGTAATGATAATGCAGGTAATGATTGTAGCCAGGTGAACAGCAAAAAAGTTGTAATGTCTCACAGATTCCTAGCGCTTGTTCCCAGAATTGTCAGGTACCTATCTTGGATGTTAATGTCCAGGCAGCATAAGGAATGAGGGTAAGGAACTTGGTGCTTTGTTATTTAATCATTAAACTGAGCTTTTCACCTCTGCTTCCAGTTAGTTATTCCAACATATGACTGATACTAGTAAGGTGAGGTGGAGGCTTACCTGTTGACATTTTTTACCTGGTGTCATTCAAGGTCCTACATGAGATGATCTTGAAGGAAGCAGTTCTTGAACTACAAGCTTTAAATTAGCCAATATATTCACCTTTTTTTTGTTATATAAATCACAGAATCACAGAATCGCTCGGT
>NW_010159667.1:0-6286 GCF_000695765.1 Mesitornis unicolor
AATCAGTTCTGGTTAGCTCACACCAGGACAGAGCAGATACGGAGAGAGAGAAAAGGATGCTCGTGTCTCCAGAGCAACTTCTTCCCCAGCCAGGGGGTACTCAGAGATGAGCCCTAAAGGGCTTTGTCAAGGGAGGCACCTTGGTTTTAGGGGTCAGGATGATGGTTTTGTGGGACTAAGAGTGATGTGAGTTGCCACATACAAAATATGGTGATGGGAAAGGTGCTGTTCTGCTTGCTGTCCACTGCGGTGAGGATCAGTGATCCTGTTGCATAGAGGAACAAAAGGCAATTCCTAATGAAAACCCTTTCGTGTGCTAGAAGGCAGCTTCTGCGCTCTTGGAAATCTGGGTGGCTGCATTGAAGCTGGGAGATGACCCCAGTGTGAGTTGTGGCATCTCCCACCGGTTTCCTTGGTGGTGACAGCGCGGGGCTGGGCCTGCTCTGCAGCACCACGACTGATGGGACGGTGAGCCCGCAAACTCCGGCAAAGGTGAATTTCCTCCGCGTGGGTGTTTTCTTTCCTACAAAATACATACAAAATATAAAATATACAAATAGCCCTGCATCTCCCTGAGCTGTAACAGGGAGCTGCACTGCTCCTCATTCAGACACGGCCGCTCATGATCAGAGAGGAGAGGGATGCTTTGGGGATGCGTTGCCTTTCCTCCCTTGATGTAGAGATGCTGCGTTCACCGCTTCTGCCAAAAAACGTACTGCACATCCTCATCTTCCTAATTTCTCATGGTTTTAAGGCAGCTCTTACCATGGCAGTGGAGAGACTTGACAGCGTTTTGCCACCGGTCATGACGTGGGCAGCACACATGAGCAGGGTTGTGGTGAACCCTGCCTCTCTTCGAGCCCTTTCCGTTGCTTTTGCTGCTGCAGTAAAGGGCATTTGCGTTGGTTTGTGTTAAATCTGAACAGCTACAGGAGGAATTCGGCTTGTGGGGCTGCACCTTAGCAGAGGAAATCGATCCGAGCTGTAAAACTGGGGGTGTTTTGTCCTTCCCCCCCCCAAACCATGTGTCTGTGGAGCCACGATCGCACATCTGGGCAGATTAAAAACCCATTTGTCGATGAGAGGAAGAAGGATGTGGAAGATTATGCAGGGAGGGGTGGTCTTACAAAAAAAAAACCACCCCAAAAATGGGTCTTGATGTTTGGCTGGGCAACAAAGAGTACTCATGGGCTGAGGAGAAAAGTGGGGAAGGGTTTTGAGTGCCTTTGGGGGGTATCACAGACTGGGGGCTG
Organism: Mesitornis unicolor; assembly: GCF_000695765.1. Lineage (NCBI taxonomy): Eukaryota > Metazoa > Chordata > Aves > Mesitornithiformes > Mesitornithidae > Mesitornis > Mesitornis unicolor. The sequence goes on from NW_010159667.1 coordinate 1,254, forward strand.
TTGTCTGGAGCACAGGCTGGGTCCAGCCACCCCCTGTGCTGTGGGGGGGGAGAGAGAACCCCTCCATTTCGGGCTCCTCCATAAACAAACAACCCGAAATCTCATCAGGGCAATAATGGGAATCACTGGGAAATCGAGTTAATACAAGGGCATCTGTGTAAGTGAATGCTGGGGATGGGGAAACGGCTTTGTCTTTAACTCTAGTCGTGCTGGAGCAGATGGGAAGCGCGGTGCGCTTCACGCATTAGCTGGCTCGGATAAAGAGCAAGGCAGAGGCCGGTCCTTGTGGCTGATTAGAGGTTAACAGGGACAGCAACCCGCGGATTGACTCTTCATTTGCAGGAGGTGCTGTGGGATGGGAGCAGATGGCAGCGAGAGCGTCCCTCCAGCTTACTCAGCTGCTCGGAGGAGCTTATGGAGCACAAACAGCCCCGCTCGCACCTCCTCTGCCTGCAGCTGCAGCTCCTGCTCCTTCCCTGGCCTGCCCAGAGATGGGATTTGTCCTAAACCTGCAGCAATCCGTGTCTGAGGCCACAGGGATGTGCGAGGACGCTTGTGGCCACGGTGCATCCTCTGCAACTCAACTGCATCCCTTTGTTACGGCTCCTCCAGCATCAGCTTGGCCACGGGCACGGCTCCGTACCAGGGGGTTTTAATGGTCTTTGTTAGCCCTGCCAAGGCCAGAGGGGCTTTTCCAGGGTGAGGGAAAGGACAGGAGCGTGGTGGGGACTTGGGGAGGGGAACTGAGGGAGGAATTTGGGCTGAGGGAAGCGTGGCTGCGTGCTGCGGGGCAGCATCCTGCAACCATCGCCTGCCTCCTTCATCCCTGCCCCGGTCCCGCTCGGTGACAGCACCTTTGCCTGCGGTCACAAAAAGAGGGGAGGATGTAAGCTCACACCAGCTCTGCTCATTGACTCCCTGCAAGCCTGGATTCCCTCTTTTTGCAAGGGAGAAACAGCAATTGATTCGGCCTTAGCCTCTTTCCTTTTTGTCTGGCAGCGCTTTGAAAAGGCCCGTTTTATCTGTGTGTGACAACACCTGCCTAGGGTGCCTCTCATTGAGCCGCGCCGAATCAAAAGAGCAACGAGGAGAGTGGGTTTAATTGCACACATCTTCAGCGCAGCCCTTTCTGGTGCTGGCAGCACAAAAGGCCGGCCCGGCGCTGGCTGAATGGAGCCCGGGAGGGCTGGGGCTCGCCGTGCTCCCCGTTACTATCGCGGGCAGATGATTCACTTTGCCGGAGCATTGTCATGTGCAAATGAGTTCATGAGCCCATCTCCTTCCAACTGCAAGGTCAGGGACCGAGCCATTGTCAGCAGCAGGCGGCTGCGGGGATGGAGCGAGCGGCTGGAAAGCTTCGGGAGGTGTCAGTAACCTCCACAGGCACCTTCCTCCCACGGCTGCCGTCTGCGTGACAAATACTGACCGGTTTTGAAGTTCACGTTTGGAAAGCTGCTGTTTCGAGGCACGGAAATGTGACCGAGAACGGCTTATAAATAACAGCGGGCGCAGCAATTGTTATTCATTGCCAGTTACGGCTTTCACGCAGCGGAAAAACAAATGTTTTTTCCACTAGGAGCCGGAGCTGCAGCCCATTTAATCACTCAAGAGCTTGGAACCACTTTAGTTTAAAATACCTTTCCGCTGTGGTTTGGAAATTTAAAAACAAAAAACCCCACATATTTGGGTCATGTTAACCTAGTGTACACGGCTCGCGCTGAGGATTTCAGTTCACCCGTCTGCTGAGCCCCATGGATATCCACCTATGTGTTCCCGCTCGGGTTTGCAGAGCTCCTGCCTGCCCGGAGGCAGAGCTGCCCGAACACAGATGTGAAATGGGGTTGTTCTGGCTGGAGGGGGGCCCTGGGAGCTGAGCACCGGGCACAGGAGCCAAGCTGCTGTCTGCCACCGCCACCAGGATGCAGGGGGATGCGGTTGGTGCCTGCGGGAAGCTGCGTGGATGGAGTTTCCATCACGCTCCCAAATAGCAGCCTCAGTTCCTGGGAGGTTGCTGGAGGTCGGACGCGGGGGTGAGTGCTTGACGTGGCGTGTCCCGCCAGCAGCGCTTGCTCAGAAGGGTGGACGTGGTTGCACGTTTCCTTTTGCAGAGCCGTTCCTTGCCCCGCTTTGAGGTTTTCACAAAGACCGCGGCGATGCTCAGAAACCCTCCCCACGTCACCCACGGGTCGCTGGTTCCCGTCACAGCGCACAGCAGGGCCGGTGCAGCCACCTCCGATGGTCTCTGCTGCTGCAGGGCTGGGCTGCTGAGGTGGCTGCTGTGGCAGGGTTGCACCCGTGCTCCGTGAAAGGCAAACGAGTGCCGTGCGTTGTAAGGAGGAGCTGATTTTTGCAAAGAGCACAGCTTTGCAGATGATGGTTGTGACTTCAGTCTGGACCAGAGCCAAGCTCCCCAGGTCCTGCTGGTGCTGCAGCTGCGGGGTCCTCCTCCTCCCCGGGGGATGTTGGAGGGGTCTTGATGACACATTTAGGAGAATGGAAGGGGTTATGCCTGGGTTTTGCTTGTGTCTGGGGTTTAAATTCCCACCTGTGGTCTCTGAACTTCAGGAATTTTGATGTAATCAGCCTGAACATCGGCTTTACCTGCTGTGCTTTGCTGCAGGACCTGAGCAGGGCTCTCCATAGCTGGACCTGCTGCAGACAGGCGCTTGTGGACATCTGGGTTAGGAAGTGCCCAGCTGAAAGCCTGGCTGCTCTTTTGTAGAGACCTGGAAGGGTTTGCAAAGCTCCTTTTGACTGGGTAGATTTAGAGAGCAAAGAATTTCCTCATCTTGGCTGAAGATAACTCTGTTGAGGTCTTGTCTTCACAGCAAGGCCTCCTGCACTGGAGCTCCTGCCCAGGGGTGTTTGGTGGATCCGAGCTCCTCCCAGCCTGTGCAGTTGATCAGCTCCAAAGGGGAAAGCGTTGCCCAGGGGATGGGTTTGGAAGTCGTGGAATCCCAGAATGTGAGGAGCTGGAAGGGCCCTGCAAAGCTGATCCAGTGCAACCCCTGCCACAGCAGGATCACCAGAGCAGTCACACAGGAACACGGCCAGGGCTTTGGGTGTCTCCACACAAGGACACTCCACAACCTCTCTGGGCAGCCTGGGCCATGCTCCAGAACCCTCACACTCACAAAGTTTCTCCTCCTCTTCTGCTTTACCCTCCTGTGCTCCAGCTGGGGACCCTTGCCCGTTGTCCTGCCATTGGCCATCCCAGAGCAGAGCCTGGCTCCTTCCTCCTGACACTGCCCTTTCCCAATGGATCCCCAGGAATGAGGGCACCCCTCAGGCTCCTCTGCTCCAAGCTCCAGAGCCCCAGCTCCCTCAGCCGCTCCTCAGCAGGAGATGCTCCACTCCCTCCATCACTTTGTGGCCCTGCTGGACTCTTTCAAGCAGTTCCTGTCCTTCTGGAGCTGAGGGCCCAGCACTGGACACAACATTGCAGCTGTGGTGTGAGCAGGGCAGAGTATAAAGTGCCACGGGTGTAGAGCTCACAGACTCCTAGGAAACATTTCCTTTCTGTTTCAGTGTAGATCAGAGGTGCAATGTCCCGCTGCACTGATGCAAGGCCCTTGCTCTGCTGTTTCGGTGAGTGGGAGATGTGCTCCTCGTGCCCTGTGCGCCTGTGAGCATCCACAGCTCCTCTCTGTGCTCTTCGGGGGCAGGTATGAACTCTCAGATCTGTGTGATCAAAGAGATGTCCCCTGGGAAGCGTCTGTGGTGGAAGCAGGGGAGGCTGCTCTGGTGCAGGGAGGAGGAGATGTTGTTCCTGGGACAAAGCTGGGCTCTGATGGCGTGTAATGAGCCTGTAGTTACAAAGATGGTATTTAATTACGTCTTTTCCATGGTTTCCAAGCCTTGGCACTGTCACTTTGCTGGCAGCAAATCAAACACCAAGTTATGTTAAGGCACAGAAGATGAAGTCCTAGATAAGCACTGGGCCGTAGGAACATCTGAAATGGAAACATGCAGGGGAGGACAGCGTGGTTTTGCTCAGCGCTGTTCAGACCTGTGTCTGCAGCCAGGGCTGTTTCTCTCTCCCAAAATGCCGGTCCAGCCTCCCCATGCGCTTTTAGGATGCGAATGGGGACAGCCGTCCTGCTCCGGGGTGACCTCTTGGTGACTGCAGGCTTGGTGTGGATGATGGGTGATGGAGCAACCACACCATAACCGATCATTTACCCACTGCAGGCAGCTGGGGTGCTCAGCACCCATGGGTGCTGGGGTGCAGCACAGGGTGCAGCGGGGTCACCGTGGGCTGACCTCCCATTCATGTCAATATTCCCAAATAACACCCGTGTTCCTGCCAGCTCTTCTCTCTCCCCATGTTCAATTCCTGACTTAAACTTCTAGTAAATGTTTGGTGTAGAGTTCTCAGTTTATCTTCAATAGACCTGCTGCCACCACTGCTAAAATTTCAAGCAGTGCTTAACTCGAGGTTTGGGTGCCAGATGAATTTGGGCGTCGCTGATGCGCTCAACGGTCCCGTTCAATATGCAGATACCAGCCATGGATTGCAAGGACCGGCTCTTGGAGCCCGTGGAGGAGCACAGCTTTTGGGATGCCTGGGCACATATCCAGACAGATTTTCTCTCTCGGGGGGGCGGATTTGCACTGCAGTTGATGCATTTACAAACTCACACCTGTCCCAAACAGGCTGTTTGGTTCAATAAGTTTCTCCAGCCTCAAATCAGTTAGCCCCAAGTAAACTAAAGCAAGCGTTTCACGGCAGCGTTTATGGCTGGCAATTTGTCTTAGAGGGTTTTATATATTCATATATAAAAGTGTATGTGCCTATGGGTGTACATACGTACGTCCTTGCTCGGGAATGTGGTTTCCAATCCCTTTAACTTGCTCAAAAATTAAACTAGCGAGAAGCTGGCAGCGAGTCGGAGCCGCCTGCCAAGCATCGCAGCCCAGAGAAGTGGCAGAACATAAACACTCGGGAGTTTATCCTCGCCATTTATATCGTGTGGCTGCCGGGGGACGGGCTGGTGGGGAGTGGGGGGGGGGGGGCCCTCAGGCCCTGGCAG
>NW_010159667.1:6317-14319 GCF_000695765.1 Mesitornis unicolor
GGGGAGGGGGGGGGGGCTGCTCATCAGCCCTTGGCATCTCCCAGCGACGTGCGAGCGAGAGGGCAGCGCGGGGCCGTGCGTCCCCTCCTTCCCTTCCTGCTCCAGCAGCCGTGAGGGGTGGGTTTTGGGGGATGGCAGCAGAGCAGGTCTGCCCCCCTCTCCCCTGCGCCAAAGTGAAAGCAGACCTCCTTGACGCTTAATCAGATTTGAATGTGGTTTTTGGCGTGGCTTTAAAGAGACTGGCAGTGAATAGCTGGTTTTGATGCCATTTATTAAAAACCGCTGGTAGAATTTGTCTCGGGAAGCCTTTGTGAGAGCTGGCAAATGCACAAGGGTTTGATGCAGTTAATGTATTTTAATCTTCACCTCCCCACCCCTTCTCCTTTGCTGTCACTAATTGTAGGGCTCTCAGCTGTCTGCTGCCTTCTCCCGGGGGACGGCAGGCTCCACAGGGACCTCTGCGCAGACACGGCCTTAATAGGGTCGTGGTGGCACGGGGAAAAGTGAGCATCCTATCTGGGGAGGGGGCTGGGGCAGGATGCTGGGTCCTGGGTACCGCGCCGGGCTCTGACACAGGGGTGCTGGGTGGCCCTGGCTGTGTTAATTCACCTCCTGATGCGGCCGTGTTGTCCTGGAGTCAACGAGGGAAATGGGTGGAGGAAGCCAAGATGTCCCTTTCCCTGTGGCCCCTTCCAACTCCTAATGTCCTGTGTCTGGGCAAGTGCAAAGTGGTGGTGTGGGACCTCCTGGGAAGGGCTCCCTGTGTTTTCAGATTGAGGATGATGCGTATCCAGTCTTTTCTTACTGGCTTTATCCCTCACTTTATCACCTTCCCTGGATCTGGAGGACCTTGCAAGCCCATTTCACGTTCCTCACCTGCATTTGGGACTTATTGAGGCTTTTTTTCCCATGGTTTGTGCCTGAAGGCCCTGCAGCCCCTCATGGTGCGGTGGGGGCTGTCGGAAGCACCATCATATTTATGTGAGCGACTAGGTCTGATGCATGGATTGCACTGATGAGCAGCTGGCTCCCCGGCCACAGAATTTTGGGCAAAGCTCAAGAGCTTGCAGGGGAGCAGCGGATACTGCGGAGCTCAAGGAACAAACAGTGGCATCTCCCCCCGCCTGCGGTTCAGGCTGTGCCTTGCTCCCATCCCTGCTGCGTGGAAGAGCTCACAGCTGCCCTGGAGCACTCTACCTGGTCAAGACACTGAAGTCATAGCCGTGTTCTATTTAATTTGTGGGGGTTTTTTTGTCTGCCTCATCAAAGGAAAGAAACCCTGGCCTTTTTCTGCCAGCCCTTGCTCACGTGAGTCGCAGACTCAGCGAGAGGGAGGCACAGATGAAGATGACTCCCAGGAGAGCAGCAGTCTGAGAGCCTCTTAAACAAATGGGAACCGAGCAGCTTTGCTGATCCCCTGAGGGTCTGGCTGTTAAATAAACTCTCCAAAGAGGCTGTGTGTGTGTGTGAGTTGGTGCAGGGTCGTGTTTGTACAGGGGCTGGCTGTTGCTGAGCCATTAGGATGGCATGGGTTGGGTGTTGGGTGTCACTCCTTGACATAGCAATGCAGGAGCATCCTTGGCCGGCCTTGTCCTCCTCCGAGAGCTTGCCTGGGTTGTGGTCAGAGCGACGCTAACGTGGCCTTTCCCTCTGCTTTCCCCCTCCAGGCTTCCACCTCAGCGGGACGGTAACGGAGCCGGCGACTGCGACAGAGCCCGAGATGACCTACAAGGTGGCCATCAGCTTCGACCGCTGCAAAATCACCTCGGTGACGTGCGGCTGCGGGAACAAGGACATTTTTTACTGCGCCCACGTCGTGGCGCTTTCGCTGTACCGGATCCGCAAGCCGGACCAGGTCAAACTCCGTCTTCCCATCTCAGAGACCCTTTTCCAGATGAACAGGGACCAGCTGCAGAAGTTTGTTCAGTATTTGATCACGGCGCACCACACCGAGGTGCTGCCCACCGCCCAGAAGTTGGCTGATGAGATCCTCTCGTCCAACTCGGAGATCAACCAAGTGCACGGTAACTCCTCCATCCTCCCGGGTGTCTCAGTGCTGATCCCCTCTCTTTTTGGGGATGGGTGGTGGCTTCACGCTGACGGCGGTGGCCTTCATTTTGCTGTGTCTGTTGCCGCACAGCGAGAGGTGACAGCGTCAAACTGACGTGGGTGTTGGGCCCACATCGGCGTTGGCCGTGTGTCCCCATTTTGCCCTCTGTTCTTTATGTGTTTATCTGCCAAACCCTGGCTGAAACAGGCAGGAAAAGGCAGAGCGGACAGGCTGGACGTGCACAAGGTGCTGCTCAGGGTGGGATGGAGAAGCCAAGGGTGGAGGAAGGGAGCACGTTTAGTCCCCGTTGCAGGAGGATGTGGAGCTGGGACCCTGGGGAGCGGGAGGTGTGGTGGGGATGCGGCTCCTCCGGTGTCTGGGGATGTGGTGTCAGCCCACCCCCGCACATTGCTAAGGCAGATGCCACTGAGCCAGCGGGAGTTAAAGCTTTAATCTTCATGGGTGTTAATTTGCCCCTAATAAATGAGCGCTGCCATCCTGACCTACTGCACAAAGGCAGCGGAGATGGGTCCTGGGGCTTTGTGTCTGCAAGAGGCTCTTGGCTTCCTCCCCTGGACAGCACTGGCTGGGGCACGGTGCTCATCCCTGCCCTGCTCCACTCGCCCACTGGCCCAGGAGGTGGCCCAGGCTCCCTGGGGACTTGCCCTGAGGCTCCCTTCACCAAACCAGGGGCTCCCAGTGTCTTTCCAAAACCCAGGAGCCCGCTCTGCTCCGCGCCTGTCCCACCAGCTGGGGAGCAGAGATGATAAACAGTGATCTGTGGGGATTAACACACGTTTGTTAAGTGCTCTGAAGATGAAAAGCCCCACATGCAGCCTAAAATAGGGTCTGGGCTGGTTGAATCCACATGTAGAGGTGAGGCCGGGGGTCCACCTCCACCGCACGGGTGATGGCAGCTCTGATTTTGGATGTTGTCCCCTCCCTTTAGCTGCTGGTTCCTGCTTCTCCCTTGGGAGAGGCTTTTGTCTCCTCCTGCCATGTGTGAGGTTGTGCTCTCAGTTACTGCTGGGGAGGGTTTCCTCATTTGCTTGGCAGTAAAAGGGAATGAGAAGCTGTGGTGCTGCAGGAATCTGGTGGGGTCAGCCCCCTCCCCGAGCCGATCCACTGAGGCTGAGGTTGGGCACGGTCCCTTCTTGGCCATTCTTTGAGGCTGCTTTCACCAAAGCAGACCGAGGAAAAGCTTTTAAGGCCCTGAATATTTATTGCTCCTGAGTCAGCAAAAAGCCTGGTGATTGAGAGTCTTACAGAGATACAGATGTTGGCTTGAGTTCAGCGTATCTGCCTCTCGGTTTTAGAGGCGGTTTTTAAAAAACAAAGCAAAAACGCTCTGTCCCTTCAGACCCACGCGAATCCACGTGCGGTTGGGAGGTGATGGAGACGTCCTGACCTGCACAGCAGAAGGTGGCACCCATCTGACACCCATGTGGCTGCCAGCCCGGGGTCACGAGCGAGTGAACGCCTCTGCAAGCAGGAAAACGGCCTCCTGGGGGAGGATGCAGATCAGCCCTGGGATGAGATGATCTAAGGATGACCTTAAGATGATCCCCAACTCTTAGATGTCGCACCCTGCGAAAGGGAAGGGTCAAAAATCCTCGCGTTCAAGCTCAGATTGATGTTATCCAGGCTTCGGCTCTCGGTCCTGGGCAGTGCTGCAAGCTTTGCCTTCCTCGTCCTGCCGGTGCAACGCAGCTGCAGGGCAATTTAACTGCAGAGCTCCTTGGGTGAGGAAAGGCCGCAAGGCTGTGGGACTGCCTGTGTGGCACCAATCCAGCCGCTCCTCGGGAGCTCCGGGTGAAGGGGATCACACTTTTCCCCCGTCTTGCCCTTCCCGGGGGCATTCACAGAGGGTTCCTGGTCCTGGGGTTTTAAATCCCTCAAGGTATTAAGCTTTACATAGAGTTTTACGGGCTTACATTGTCCGTGTCTAGTTCAGACGTTTGGGGTCCCGCCTGAGGCTGAGCTGGCTTTTGGCAGCAAACCTCTGTGGTCCAAACTAACCTGGTGTGTGCACTGGGTGCTCGAGGTTGTTACACCTTAGAGCAAGAGCAGCTTCTCTAGAAATCCTTTCTTGTTCCCCATTTCTTCTGGGAAGAGGTCTGTCGAGCTTCAGATTAACACCAGGTCTTGCCCACCTTCCTCTGCTCGCCCAAAGCGCTGCTGATGGCGAACACGTGGGATAGAGGAGCTGGTTCTTTTTTACTTCTTACCAGGGCAGGTAGTGATAGGACAAGGGGTGATGGTTTTAAACTGGAAGAGGGGAGATTTAGACTGGATATTAGGAGGAAATTCTTCACTGTGAGGTGGTGAGGCCCTGGCCCAGGTTGCCCAGAGAAGCTGTGGGTGCCCCCTCCCTGGCAGTGCCCAAGGCCAGGTTGGACGGGGCTTGGAGCAGCCTGGGCTGGTGGAGGTGTCCCTGCCCATGGGGGTTGGACTGGGGGGGCTTTAGGGTCCCTTCAACCCAAACCATGCTGTGATCCTATGATGCTGCACCTTGGGATTGCCCCAGGCTCTCTGAGAAATGCCCCTCGTGCACGGAGATCGTCTGGTTCTATAAAACAAGGCTTTCGGGGCCGTTCCTTTTTCCCCCGGCACAGAAAATCGCAGGCCGTTGTCTGGCGTGGGGCTCAGAGCTTTGTTCCTTGGTCTGTAGCCGCGGGCTGTGCACCGCATGCTGATCGTCCCGGCTGCCTTCCTAGAAGGAAATGCAGGCTCTCCAGTAACGGCGGCGCCTCGGAGCGCGGCCAAGGCGCTCGCTCGCGTGTTCCCAGGGGACTCAGCCCGAGCGGGGAGCGCTGGGTGTGCCCGCCGTGCTCCCCACTTCACCCCTGCCTGCTGCAGCGCTCACGTTCCTGCGCCCGCAGCCGGAGCGTCTCGCGTGTCTGACGCCTCCGCCTGGAGCGGCAGCTGGAGCGAGGACACCGGGGTGGGTTTTGGTGCTGCTGTGTCCCCTGCTCGGCTGTGTCCCTGCTTCTTGGGGACAAAGTCAGCAGCACGGACCAAGGTTGTCATTGTGCCAGCAAATGTGACTGGGGGCAGCCAGGACCAAGCTGGACAGCTTGAGTCCAGGAGCATCCTGTGTTGTGGTTTAGGGCTGCCTGGGCACTGAACCCTGGCCAGACGCTCTCTGTGAACCCCTCTGCCCTCCCCAAAAGAGAAGAGAAAAGAGAAGAAGGGAGAGAGACTGCACGGGTTGGAAAAGAAAACAACAGGTTTGATGAAACAATAATACTGATACTGCAGGATAATGATGGGAATAGGAAATAATGGAATAGATACAGAGATGTACAAATAGATCTACAAAACCAATCTAAAATCCTCCCCCAATGACCATGACGTCCCCAGAGGCTCTGGGAGCACTGGAGAAGTCCCAGTGTGGAGCCAGCAGCAGTGGGAGCTGATGCAGGAACACAGGGCTGAGGATGAGAGGCAGGCAAAGCAGCAGGGTCTGCTGGGCCTTGGGCCATTGCAGGGGTGGAGAGGGAAGGAAGGGTCCAAGGTGGAAGGGTCAGCCCCTGGTGATCCCTGGGCTTTGCACTGAGTGTGGCGTGTGTGGGATGCAATCCCTGGTTGGGCAGGTTTGGGTCTGCTCCTCCTGTAGGTGCAGACACGGCCCCCATGGTGAGACAGTGGCCTTGTGCTGCTCACTTGTAGCAGCACCCAGTGTGTGGAAAACCATGCTGCTGGTTTCAGTGAGTTCAGCCCCTGAGAAGAGACTGAGCTGGAAAGTGAAATCACTCAATAGGAAATCAGTTCTGTTAGCTCAAATCAGGACCATCCTGGTGGTGGCCACCTTGTCACTCTGCGCCCTCCGCTCCTTGCAGAGCATCAGCCCGGGGCTCACGTTGGTTTGCCCTGGGGGGCAGTGGGAAAGGGGCTCAGAGCCAGCAGCACTGGTGAGGACAGGTGCAGTTTTGGTGTTGTGGGGATCCATGCTCTACCACGGGAAGAATGTGTCCTTCTGAGGTGGAAATGAAGAACAGAGAGAGATGGCTTTGGTGCAGCCAAGTATTGCAGAGAGGACCGGGAGGTATTGAAGAGGGCAAGGCTGTGAGGAGTTGAAATGGGAATTGTAGGCAAAGAGGGAGATGTGTTCCTGACCACCTTGAGCCCTTCCTGGGCTAATGCTGCCCATCGCCCGCTGGCCCATCCTGCTCCCTGTGCACAGCAATTTGACTGGGCTGCCAGGCTGGCCGTGCCCCTGCCCTCTTGCTGATGTTTGAGGAGTCCATGGGAGGTCTCCAGCTTTGGAGTCATCCCACGACAGCATCTGGAGGGCAGCACTGGTAAATCTGTTGGAAATTCTGCTTCCCCGCTGGGGAGGAACCAGCACTGGTACCGGCTGGCCCTGAGCGCTCCCTGGCCACCGCACTGGTGGCCACTTCTGTTTCACTTGCCCTGTTGCCCTCAGAGGATTTTGAATTTTCAAGCCATCCCGGAGGCTCCGTCCAACCTGCCTCCCCTTGAAAATGAACCCTGAGCCTTGGCGGAGCTGGACTCCTGGCGTTGCTGCTATTTTTAATTCCTCGTTAGAGCTCGTTTCCTTTCCGGTGCCTGGTTATTTTCTCTCGGAGGTTTTCTGCTGTTTGTTTATTTGGCCGTGTCCTCCCCCTCCTGCCCTGAGCTGTTCCTTCGCCTCTGTTTTCTCTCTGGACGCCGGAGGGGCAGCCCGGATGCATCCGGCACTGCCACCACGTGCAGGCGTGAGATGGCCTTGTGGACCCCTCCACGGCAGAGCCCTCCCTGGCACCACAGCCCTGGAGCCAGCGTGGCCAGACCCTGAGCCACCAGCAGTGCCGGGCATGGTCACAGCATCCCAGCATGTGAGGAGCTGGAAGGACCTGGAAAGCTGATCCAGTGCAACCCCTGCCAGAGCAGGATCACCAGAGCAGTCACACAGGAACACGGCCAGGGCTTGGGTGTCTCCACACAAGGAGACTCCACAACCTCTCTGGGCAGCCTGGGCCATGCTCCAGAACCCTCACACTCACAAAGTTTCTCCTCATCTTCAGCTTGAACCTCCTGTGCTCCAGCTTGGGACCATTGCCCCTTGTCCTGGCATTGGCCATCCCAGAGCAGAGCCTGGCTCCTTCCTCCTGACACTGCCCTTTCCCAATGGATCCCCAGGAATGAGGGCACCCCTCAGTCTCCTCTGCTCCAAGCTCCAGAGCCCCAGCTCCCTCAGCCGCTCCTCAGCAGGAGATGCTCCACGCCCTCCATCACTTTGTGGCCCTGCTGGACTCTTTCAAGCAGTTGGCCAAGACGACTATGAGGGAGGCCACAGCATCCCTGGGTTGCTTTTTCCACTGGTTGATCAGCTCCAGGCACTGGTTAAACATAAGAATTATCTCTTTTTCTGTGCATTGCTGCTCCTGGTCTGGGTGAGATGCTCTGGGAGCACTTCCCACACCACCAGGCTGATGTATGTGCCCTTCTTGGGTTCGGGATGTGCCGATGCCTTGGTGTGACCCACAAGGTCCCACCACCTCCTCAACCCTGGAAACCTGCAGCTTTCCATCCCAGGGGCACCTTTTGCTTTCTTCAAGTCGAGCAGCTCATTTCTGAGCAAGGCGTTGAATTTTCCGTGCTCAGCTTCACTCTGTGTTATAACTTACAGCTTTTTTCCAGCTCTTATTTCCCAGTCTTTGTGTCTGCCTGCAGAAATCCTGTTTGGCTGTCAAACAGTTAAACCCCAAGCCCGCAGCGAGGGGGGGAGTCCTGCGTGATGGATTGCATTTTGATCTCTGTTTCTTGCATTTTGATCTGTTTCTTGCATTTTTACCTCCGTTTCTTGCATTTCAACCTCTGTTTCTTGCATTTCGACCTCCATTTCTACGCTGAAACCCCTCTTTTCCACTCCAGATGTGCAGCGCTGTCTCCTTCGATCTGAACATGGCAGGACGAGGACCCGGCGCATCCGAAGCGGGGCTGTTT